>NW_023463953.1:0-12295 GCF_013731165.1 Rhagoletis pomonella | reverse complement strand
GTCACACTTTAAATATTCTATGAAGATTATGTAAAAACCATTTTTATTGAAAACGAAAGCTTATAATTCAAGTTTTACAACACAAATACATCGTTCGTGATAGTTAAGTGTTTTGGCTAAAATTCATCTTTGAATGCACAAGGGTAAAATAGAGTTCTTTTCAGTGTCCCACTAGTCACATTCCTTCAAATGATAGTTACAGAAACAGGAGGACATTCCTCCTCAAAGGAGGACCGTTGGTAAGCTTATGTTTTACATATGAAAGAAAATCCCTATACTCTGTTGGCACGAACTCGAAAGCAAAATCATGGAGCTGTTTATAGTTTTAATATATTTTATATAGATTTGGACCACAAAATTTCTTAAATGTATTGTGTGTCAAAATATATTCGAAAGACTGCACCTAAACTCTCACGTTCTCTGCCCCTGGCCAATTTTTAAGCTCTCATCCTCTGACGAATCGTTCAACCAGAACTCCGTTGTGCAAATTAAAATTTTCTTTTACCACGCTTTAATGAACTCGCTTTCTTTTTTATTTCATTTTAATTTGCACAAATTTACATATGTTCACATGTATAAGCACACTATTTAGTTTGCTCGATCTGTAAACAAAGCTTCTCAGCGGTGAAAAATATACTATTGTAACAACAACGTAAACCAGCGAAATTCACATTAGCGCTATTCTTCATCGAATGAGCGCCATAATACCAAATGAAAATTCGTTCGATCAGCACTTTCGACCACAGTCGAAGATCGAATGCAACTCATAATAGGGGCCATAGTTTCTCCTCATAAGGCAGTGACTCTCATGCATAAAAAGCAACCTTGAGCTCCGACTCTATTTTCAGTATAAATTCTTGAGTTTAAACTCACTCCATCAGTGCAAAAGTTGAGTCTGAGCTTACTTTTTTTGCATGAGCCCCAGTAAGGTAAGAGGAACTTTTACACTAGCTCAGTTTAAGCATTAAAACGTGCATACTCAATAGCAATAACTGGTTCACACAGTTAACGTATGATTTATTTCCATACACTTACATAACAATATAATGATCACCTTCCACGAATTAAGTTTCTTTGCAAGCACTCGAAGCAATTTTATTCTCTACATACTACCATCACATACACTATATGGTTTGATTTGATTGTTTCTATATTTTTAGTTGTATATAGATTTTTTTATCGATATTTATCGATTTTGTTATCGATATTTATCGGGTTTGTTATCGATATTTATCGATTTTTTTAACGATATTTTTATTGATTTTCTAATCGATTTTGTTATCGATATTTTGATGGACGTTATATCGATAGAGTATGAAGATAAAAATGAAGATAATGGAAAAACAGAATAACATTAATGTTATTAAAACGAACAGTGGTAGGGATCTACATTAATAGAAAAAAAGCGAAAAAATATAACCTTAAGCAAAAGCAGATGTGTGTATGTATAGAAAGATAAGTAACGTAAGTTTCACTTCTACAGTGTGGCCCAGGCGCACTTACTTTTTTTATACCCGAGCGCACTTGTGCACAAGGGTATTATAACTTTGTTCACATAACGGTTGTTTGTAACAGGCAAAACGAATCGAGATAGATATAGACAAATGTATACATAAATGATCAGAATGAAAAGAGAAATCGATTAAGCGGTGACTGTCTGTCCGTCCGTCCGTCCGTCCGTCCGTCTGTGCACACGATAACTCGAGTAAAAATTGAGTTATCTTAACGAAACTTGGTACGTGAACTTCTTTTGGGCGTGGGACGGATGGTATTGAAAATGGGCGAAATCGGATAATAACCACGCCTACCTTCCATATAACGGTAATTTTAAGAAATACGAAAACTGCGATATTTAAGTAACTACTGAAGATAATTCACTCAAAATTGATACTTACAATGAGTTTCAGACGGAAAACCTGAATATTATAAATTTTTGGAATATGGGCGTAGCCACGCCCACTTATGGTTACATGTGTATATCTTGGTAACCGCTGCACCAATTTCTTCCAAACTTGGCACAGTTTTTGGCCTTAGTACAGCATACTAAATGGCTGAAAATTTTAAAAATCGGACAATAACCACGCCTACCTCCCATATAACGGTAATTTTCAGAAAAACGAAAACCGCGATATTTTAGTAACTACTGAAGATAATTCACTCAAAATTGATATTTGCAATGAGTTTTAGACGAAAAATAAGAATATTACAAAATTTTAGCAAATGGGCGTAGCCACGCCCACTTATGGTTACATGTGTATATCTTGGTAATCGCTACACCAATTTCTTCCAAACTTGGCACAGTTGTTGGTCCTGGTACAGCATACCAACTGGCCGAAAATTTCTAAAAGCGGACAATAACCACGCCCACATCCCATATAACGGTAATTTCGAGAAATACAAAATCTTCGATAAATCAGTAAATATTGAAGCTAATTTATTCAAAATTGATGATTGCAACAATTCTTTACCAAGAAATACGTTTATGACAAAATTTTGGAAAATGGGCGTAGCACCGCTCACTTGTGATCACATATATGTATCTCGCTAACCGTTCTAGCAATTTGTACCAAGCTCGGTATGGTTATTGTGCTTGCCACATAAAAGCAAACCGTTGAAAATGGTTGAAATCGGACTAAAATTGAGGCCGCTTTTCATATAACGGTAAATTTCAGATATGCCTGAAATTTCAATATTTCGAAATTTAAGGACGCTAATTTACTTAAAATGTATACACCCCGGCTTATTATGTAGCGGTGGAAAACATATATGTAATACTTGCGCCGGGTATTTAATGTTCGGCTCCGCCCGAACTTAGACTTTCTTACTTGTTTATATTTGCAATCATATTAACCTCATGCACCAGCACCACCGCCATTGGCAGAAGACAAAACCACCCCTTCCACTTGCACTGCTAATAAATATTATCACTGCCTGCAACAGGCTTGCTTACGTCTTCGTATTTCCATGTGCATAAAACATATAGGGGCTGTTCAGGATGTTAGGGAAGGGAAATTGTCTTGGATAGTACATATAAATTATTAATTTTTCTAGATAAGAAAGCAATTAAAGAATGTGCAGGATGTAGTGCTTTGGAAGTCAAGTAGACGAGTTTTCAAGGTAGATTATTTTTTATGTTTCGTGTATTATTATTTTTGTTATGCTTACAAAATGCCGACTGCAACACCAAATATCTACAATAAACCATAAATGGACCAATCATGCTTATAAACTGTTATATTTTTTCAGAAATGGTGGAAAACTTGAAGAACATCATATGTAGGATATTTCACATATTCAACACGAATTTATTTTATTCTTAAAATTACGGAATGCAGTGTATTAAGTTTAATGCTTACAGATTTCTGTAATAAGGACTCTGCTTCAGCATTCAATCAGCAAAAACCTGAAATACGTGTTCAGTACCGATATAATAATGGAATACAACGTAGACGGAACCCACGGAAAAAAGAGCCTCAAAACACATAAAGTGGTATGTGAGTTTTTTTTGGCAATGAACTTTTACATAATAGCAAGATAAATGTACATATTTTAATTAATGTATTTTGTTTCAGAATCTTTAATGAGCTTTGTTAGCGCCGATGAACCAGAAACACAATTAAGAAGAGCACTCCAATTAAATAAGAAGCAGTTTTTTCAAAAAAGGACAATCGCGGGAAAATCTTTGCAGCGACTGGGCACATCAAATTTAAATCACTTGTTTAACTAGCTTTATTATGTTTTTAAAGTGAATACCCAACGTTTGATTTTTTTGTTAGTTTTTTTTTTTAAGAATTTGTGTTAGTTGTAATTAGATAAGTTGACCAACTGTCCTCCTTTGAGGAGAATTGTCCTACTCAAACGTGATTTGTCCTCCCCAAAAATATTGTCCTTCGCTATTCTCCTTTTGAGCAAAAATGTCCTCCTTGTGCTCCTTCTCAGTTTTTATAGCAATGATGAAATTTTCAAAAAATTTCGTTCGGAATATTAGTATGTCCTAATCATACACAATCATTGTATGTAAAAGGAGTTTACATTTTTCAACTTTCAGTTAAATGATGTAAACTTTTGTTTCAACTGACCGCCTGTGATAGTTGAGCAGTGTAAACGCCTTTTAGCCTTAATCAATAATATATAATACGGCTTTCCCACGGCACCCCAATTACGTAGTTCGCTCTCTCATTCGTAATTCGCACTACAATTACCCTTCGAATTACGTAATTCGCCATACAAAATTTTGAGAGCGCATTACCTTATTTGTTGGTAATTCAGATCCAACTACCATGCGAATTACGAACAAATCGCTGCCGTCTCTAATTTTTATCGGAAATTTATCGACGTTCACAAATCAAAACTGGCACTTTTTCTGAGTAGATACGAAAAGTAAAGTTTATACCTGTATACATAACCAATTTAATACGGAAACTTATAAATTTTTAGCAATTGCTTACATTTTGTAGCGAAGAAAAGAAAAACAAAACACAAAGATAGAGAACTGTCAAATTGAATTAAGAATGTGCTCGTGGGAAAGGGGTAATTCTATGTCCCCACTAGAACTGCCAATTGCGTAGTTCGCTTCTGAATTACTTTGGTGAATTAACCCGTTTACACGACTCATTCCTAATTCGATTTGACAATTCGTTGTGTTTTTCCTTCATTTTCTCCTTTCATTGTTCTGATTTTTTCTATTCTCTCTTGCTTTGACAGCATTTCCGATTAAAATTAGAGACGGCAGCGATTTGTCGTAATTCGCATGGTTATTGGATCTGAATTGTATACAAATGAGGTAATTCGCTCTCAACATTTAGACTGGCGAATCTCGAAATTCGAAGGGTGATTGGGGCGCCAATTACGATTGAGAGAGCCAATTACGAATGGGAGAGCGAATTACGTGCAGTGGGAACTTAATATAATTCGCGATCGTAATTGGAGGATTGAACAAAGTAATTCACGGTGCCGTAGGAAAGCCGTATTACCTTTTACTGCACTAAAAGACTAGCTAACGGGGCGCCTTCACAGGCGAAAATTATTGCTTACCACAAGTCATTTTGTTTGCTGCTTATCAGTGGCAATATATGTGTGTGGGTATTTTTCATCTTGATAAAAGCATTTGTAAGTTGGCTTAAAACCAGTATGTTCGTTGCATTGGGGCGCAAATATGCTTAAGAAAATTAAAAAAATGTGTTATTTCACATCCAAGTACATAATCAAAAATAACACAGGTCCCTTGGCGGGTCCAGACTTTTTTTGTGGGGGGATGTTTTTCGGGAAATTTGCCACTTATTCATATAACTGTAAACGAGTCATTTTTGTATATATATGTACATTAGGGTGATCCAAAATAACTAACCTGGTGAATTTTTAGCCTCAAAATTACCTATTTACTGAGAAGGAAATTCTCCCATTTGGAAAAATATTTGTTTTCACTTTAAAAAGTGTCAATGGGCATTTGAAATTATTTACGTAATAAACTTGTAAAATAATTTGTTTTCATTAAAATAAATTTTGCCCCGTTAAAAAAGTTATAAAATAGAGATAAAAGTGTTTTCTAGGCATATTTTTGTAGGGCATTAAATTCTCTAAAAAATTACCCTGAAATTTGTTGTTTTAGAGACGATTAAAAGTATTAAATATGTTAAGGATATTGCTGAACGAGGTATAGCGTTGATACAATATAAAGGAACTATGACGAAAGACGAAGAACGAAAGAAATCTCTTTTGCAAGTAATACAATTATCATTAAATAACTAAACAAATAATTTTTAAGCAAAAAACACAACCGACTGCAATTCTCATATACAAATTTAGGATTACCGTTAATTTTTTCATGATCCAATGATCGCATCTAAACCAAATTAGTATGCGGTAACATAAATAAAAAATATTTCGACGAATTGATAACCTTCTCTTTATTTTGAAGTCGGTTAAAAATAAATACTCAAAACTTGTTAATACTATGTGGCGGTCTTATAATTACACTGTGGAACAAATTCAGGTTAGCAAAAGTTAGGTCGATTCTGAGAGTGAGGGGTGAAAACAGAGGTTAAATTAGAAGACCCGTATCGCGGCGTTGGTTTATGTTAGTTCGAATTTTTTTTTAATCGACCTACCAACTTTGCAGTCAAATGCCGATTTTCAGCATATTGTTTATATGGCTTTTTGGCTATAACTCGTCGACTAATTGATATTTTTTCAATATGTTAAAGCCTAATTATTGCTAGAGACCTGTGCAACAATTAAGATTTAAAAAAAAAATTGATTTAGAAAATTTTTGTAGTGCTTATGAAGCAAAATGTTGGACTTTTTTTTCATGCTTTTTGAACATATTTTCCACAAAACTAAGTCTTTTTTCTTTCTGTTTGATCTATAATATGCTTCTCAGTTTCTTCAATAAATTTCATTTGAAAAGAAAACAATCATAATACAAAACTTTCGTTTTCGAGCCATGCATTTAATTCTCGGTCTGTCAGAACTTGGTCAAAATCTTGACGACTCATTAGTTTCCGTATGTCGGGACCATTAACAACCCCTTCCTGAATTTTGGCGTTACTTAGTCTTGGGAAAGCAGTCATTAAAGGACTTTTGGGTAAAGAACGCAAAGACAACTACAGGCAATCTGTTGCAAACATGTTGGCAGCTTTCGATGAAATTGGGGTTAATATGTCGTACAAAATTCATCTCTTGCGTCGGCATCTTGATCAACTCGCTCAACAGTTGCCAACTGAATCTGATGAGCAAGGCGAACGTTATCACCAAACTGTGCTTGCATTTGAAATAAGGTAACTATGGAGTGTGCATATTTTGAATTCCTAGATTTTTCTAATATCTTTGCCAGAGTGCACAATTTAAACATGTTAACGATTGAAAACTATTTTCGTTTCAGGTACAGAGGAAAGAAATCTCCAGATGCAATGCTCGCTGAAATTTGTTGGTGGTATAAAAACACCTTTGAAGAAGAGGAAGACGAGGAAAACGTCTTTTTCAAATGCATGCACAAAGAATTGTTCTTATTAAACTTTTATTGCATACAAAGGTGCTTAAAAATGTATGAAAGGTATAGGTATATTAAAATGTCATTTTGGCAGAGCACTTTTACAATTCATTGTAAACTGGTTTGAGATCGTTAATATAAAAATCATTTTAGTCATTCAGTCATCAAGATTTTGATCGATTGTGTATCCTTTCTTTTGTTTAATTAATGCTTATTATTTTTCCATAAAAGCCTAGCTCATTATATAGCAAACTAAATATAAATCCACATTTCAAACTTTGTGCAAAAATTATAAAAAAATTTGCATTTCAGCTAGATTTTCCAATTTTTATTCAGATTTTTAAGAATTTTTTGAGTATTCAGCTTGATAGCCCTTTAAATTCCAGGGTGATAAGTCATAAGTTGCTAAAGAATCGCGTTGATTTTTAATAATTTTTTTCTTGTAGATTGGTTAGGTGGTCGGTTGTCGAAAATGCTAAATTACGTTCTGCTAAGCAGGAACATAGTCTCCTACTTTTTTCTGACTTTGTACGCTGCTACAGTTTTTTTGGGGCTTATGCGAGCGTGAAGAAGCTGTTGCAAAAAACAAAGCTTGTAAAGATTTATTAAGAAAATAATTCCAAATTAGTTCTACTTACAAGATTTAGTAAAAGAGAAAAATGACTGAGAAGTTAAAAAACGTAATTTTTTACACAAAAAACGTCCGAACGTCAACAGGATACAAAAAAACGTCCAAATGACGTTAAAAACAACAACCTGGCAACGCTGCCCACTAACCCCACCAAATAAAACACAATGGTTTGAGTATTAAGTCGAACACACCCACACACACACGCGGCTGTCTTTAGATGTTGGCAACTTGTCGTGCAGGGGAGAGCGGAAGGTAAAGAGAGAGAGTCGGCAGTCGGTGTCGGAGATTATTCGGCGGGTAATTGTACGGCGACGGGAGTGCTACTAGTGACAGCAAGACTGGCAGTGGTACGCGTCAGTCGTAGTGAAGAGCGTGGGAGTGAGAGCAGTCGCGGCGGTTGTGACAGCGACTGCGACGGCTGCCTGCAGTTCCCTTGCGGTGGTGGTGGCGGCCTCAGCGGTGATGTTGGCAGTGGCCCAGATAGTGATGAGGGCGGCAGCGACCTCCCGCAGTGGTGTTGTATGTGACCCTGATTGTGGCGAGGGAGAATGCAGCCCTTTTTACTACGACGGTGACAGCGGCCCTGGACGGCGGTGCTTAACGTTTGCAGTAGCGATTACCGTACTCGTGACGGGTAGTAGCGGCGGCCTGAGGCGACGATAATTGCGGCGGCCCCAGTGATGAAGACAGTAGCAGCGGGCCCTGATGGTGGCAACGGTGACAGCGGCCCTGGTTGGCGATAGTTAGCGTTCACAGTCCTCGGTGATGATGACGGGCGACCCAGGGTTGTAGCTTAGGCCTTGGGGCGGCAGTGGTAATAGCGGCCCCGGTGATGAGAGCAGCGGCGGCCCTGGATGACAGTGAACAGCGGGCGGTCTTCGGTGGCGATCTCGGCCTTAGGGCGGCAGCGGTGCTGGCGGTCCAGATTGGTGACCTACGGGCAACTGATGATTAGTGCGGTCCCCAGGGCATCGAAAGGTTGCCCACTCCCCCCGTATATTCAAAATTGGTTTTACAAGCGGTAGCGGTGGTACAGAAGAGACGGACTTGAAATTGAGCCTGTCAGTAATTTAACCATAAAAATTATACCAAGCATTTCCCTGCGACTGGCAAGTGTAGGAAGGTTAATAAGTTTTAAGCGACTCGTATAAGGTGGAAGACTATATTGAAAATCCCATCGGAAATTTCTTAAAGCAAAAAGTAGGAATTGTTTTTGAATTGATTCTATCTTGTCTGAGTAAATTTGATACCTTGGATTCCAAACCACCGAGCCGTATTCCAGAATCGGCCTAACTAATGTTGTAAACAGGGTTTTAGTGATATAAGGGTCACTAAATTCTTTTGACCGTCGTTTCACAAATGCAAGTACACCTTTAGCCTTGTTGACTGTCACATTAATGTGAAGATTAAAATTAAGCTTAGGATCCATTGTGATACCAAGGTCCACAAAATTGTATACCTGTTCCAGGTTATGGATACCTATTATATAAGAAACTGGCAGAACAGCTCTTCGCGAGAAGCACATTACTTTACATTTCTTAAGATTTAGAGGCATAAGATTTACTTTACACCAGTAAGCCATGCTGTTTAAGTCCGATTGTAGCAAAGACCTTTCTTCAATTGAAACGTACGATTTATAAAATTTTACATCATCTGCATACATTAAAATTTTGGAGAATTTTATATCTGTAGAAATATCGTTTATAAAAAGCAAGAACAGAATCGGGCCTAGGTGGCTACCCTGAGGGACTCCTGAAGTAACATCAATGACGTCAGAGATAGTATTTTTAAACAATATCCTTTGTGATCTATCATAGAGGTATGAAGAGATCCAACGTAGAAAATTAGGTGGAAGACCAAGAAGATCAAGTTTATAGATGAGCAACGAGTGGCACACTTTGTCAAATGCTTTACAGAAATCAGTATATATAACATCAACAGTTTTGCTCTCACTAAATGCTTTTGAGATATAGGATGTTAATTCAAGTAAATTTGTAGAAGTTGATTTGCCCTTGCAAAATCCATGTTGACTGTATGAAATGCTTGAAGTGATAGAATGCGTCAACCGATTTGTTATAATTGCTTCAAATAATTTAGGAATTGCAGAAAGCTTAGCTATGCCCCGGTAGTTCTCCACTGAAGACCTGCTACCGCTTTTATGTAAGGGGGTTATGAACGATTCCTTCCATACAGTTGGAAAAACGCCCTCCTTAAGAGACAAATTAAATAAGGCTGTTAAGGCTCATAGAGATAATCAGCACAATTTCTAAGAAAACAAGTGGGGATCTGGTCAGGACCATAACTAAAAGACTGCTTTAAGGACTTCAGGTAAACTAAAACATCATCGGGAGATATTATAGGGTTATGTATTGAGTTAATTGGACTTAGTTTAAAAGGATAGTCAAAGTATGCTTGGGAGTTAGTGGAATAATTGGATTTAAAAAACTGAGCGAACATGTTAGAAATTGTTTGATTATCACCAGAGACGGTATGTTGATACTTCATGGCGGAAGGAAACCCCCGTACATTTCGCTTGGAGTTTACGAAATCATAAAATGATTTGGGGTTATATATTATACGTCGTTTGATTTTACACAAGTAATCTTTATAACACTTTTTGTTTAATTCAAAGAACTTGTGACGCAAAAGTGAGTATTTTACATAGTATGAGTGTAAGCCGGTTTGTTTGTGTAATCTTAAATAACGTGACTTTCTGTTTTTCAAGTTTCTCAGTTCTTTAGTGAACCATAACTGTGTTTGTTCTTCAGTAACACACATGCGTTGAGGCACATACTTTTCAAATAATCTATGTACAGTACAATTAAAATGTGCAACGCTTTGCTCAACTTTTTCTTTGTATATAGGCCACGACAATTTAGACAATTCTTTATTCAGTTTTTTAAAGTTGGCTTCCGAAAAATCAAAGCGAATATTTGGTTCGTATGTTTGGACATCGCAATTTTGACCATCGTTTATAATTTCGTAAGATATCTCAATAGCAGGGTGGTAGACATCTTCGGGCAAAACTAGTGGGTCACATTTATTTACAGCCGACTTAGATGCATCATCAACATAAACAAGATCTAATACTTTGAATTATGAATCATTGAATTAATTGATTTCAGTAAAGATACACTGATAAGTCAGATCGGGGAGGAATATAGCATAGAGCTAAGTAAGTAAACCCCCTTCCAACCTGAACACGAATGCATTTGAATTCTGCAGATTCAATGTGTGGAAGACTAACTTCTTCAGATGGTATTGAAGAGTCTACGGCAAAGAGTACGCCACCGCCGACTCTGTCCTCCCGATCTTTTCTGTAGATATGATAATTATTTGAAAGAATCTCTGAATTAAAAGTGAAAGGTTTGAGCCAAGTTTCAGTCAAAGAAATTATATTATAATTGCATTCAAGGCCATTAAGATATAAATTCGTAAATTTAGTATTTATGCCTCTTACGTTTTGATAATAAATACTTAAAGCAGATTTAGTAATCAGTTTTTTGGTTCTGTATTCTGACGGGGAATATTTGCTAAATTATTATTTTTGTTGAGCCTATACTCAAATTCACGAACGAAAGCTCCGGAGGGCCAAAAAGAACTACTAAGCAGCATGTCAAAATTTTCTAAATTTACGTCTATTTTAAATGAAGAAATATTTCTTTCATATTTAAAATTAAATTTTCTGATACTTAAGTTGACAGTTTTAACTTTGGACGAGATGTAAAACTTTATATCGTCCTCGGAAGTATCCCTCGAAAATCTAGATACAAATATAGACTTCTTTTGGGGAACCATTTTTTGAGCAAAAAATAAAACTCAAGAAATAACGATTATTTTCCGAGCAAAAAATAAAACTTAAAACGTAATCATTATTTTCCGAGCAAAAAATAAAATTTAACACGTAACCACTATTTTCCGAGCAAAAAATAAAACTTAAAACGTAACCATTATTTTCCGAGCAAAAAATAATACTTAAAACGTAACGATTATTTTCCGAGCAAAAAATAAAGCTCAAAACATAACGATTATTTTCTGAGTAAAAAATAAAACTCAAAATATAATGATTAAACTTGATTTTTATAAGTAAAAATTAAAAAATAAAAATCAGTGCCGCTGAAGGTACTCCGAGTAATAAGAAATATATTGGTTTACTCCTTATGCACGTAGCCTTTCTCTTTCCGCGTGATTTTTTGAGTTGAAATTTCAAAGGTTGCGGTCCCTGATTTTACCTTTTTATCGACACGATTGTTACATTGGTGAGCTACAGCAACTTTGCAAATACACTTGAATTCGTGAATAGGCCCTCACAATCGCCCGATTTGAACCCGATCGAAAAATATTGCTCTGTCTAAAGTTCTGTAATTGCGTCGTTGCCCACCGATGTAACAATTGTCCCGGTGAAGAAAGAATGAAATAACTTTTTATTAATTTTAACCAAGACATTTTAACTTTAATGATAATTGCTCGCTGGATTAAGACGGGTCGATTTTCTAGTAGATTTTTGTCGTTCAACCAAAATCGACCCGTGTAAATGACATCTCAACCACTAGCTGGTCGATTTTCCAGTCTAAAGATATCGACCCTTATAAGGCCGCTTTAGCTCCTTATTTGTACAAGGATACGAGAAGAAATGAATTGTTTTTTATAAAGATAAGAAATGCACATCTACTACG
>NW_023463952.1:0-12295 GCF_013731165.1 Rhagoletis pomonella | reverse complement strand
TTTTATTTTATTTTATTTTATTTTATTTTATTTTATTTTATTTTATTATATTTTAATATGTTTTAAATCATTTTATACTATTTCTTTTTTATTTTATTTTTTATTTTATTTACATTTTTATTTCAATGATTCTAGCCTTTTTATTAAAATGTATAGTTTAATTGATATTGCGAAATTTATTTGGTAATTTAAATCCATTCGTTCCATTTAATTTAGCTTTTTCGTATTTAATTTTCTTTTAAATCATTTTTTCTTCGTTTTTCGTTTAACTTTTTTCATCTGTTTTTTTTTTTACTTTTATTTTATTATTCGCAATTTTCGCCATTTACTCGAAGTTTTGAGGGTGTACGACTCAAACGGATCTCATATTCTGATTCAGTGGGTCGAAATACATGTTTGTGGGTCTTTTTAAAATCATACACCACTTTTTTCTTGTGTGCCGGTGTAATTAATCAATTTATTTTTTTTTGTTTTTTCCTTGATTTGTTAAATAAAATTTTAGTAGATTTTCTACTTAGTTTAGTTTTTCATATTTAAAATTGATTTATAAACTACTTGAGCATAACCCCTTTTTTGTTTTTTAATTATTTTTAATTTTTTATTTTGTTTACGTATTTTGTTTATTTTTATTTATTGCTAAGTTTAATTGATAATAGTGAAATTCAATTGGCAAATCAATTATAATATTTTTCTCTTGCTTCATCTTACTATATTATTGTGTTTATTTAATTAAGTTTTATTCATTATTATTCAATTTTATTTTATTTGTTGCATTTTTCTTGGTTTATTTTTTTTATTGTAATTTTTATTTCACTTGATTTAATTTTTTTAATTTTTTTGGACGTTTTTTTCACTAAAATTTTTCTATATTATTTTAAATTTTGCTCTTTTTTATTATATTTTATTTGTTTTGTTTACATATTTTATTTATTTTTACCTTTTTCATAATATTGTAAAGCTTAATTTTTAATTTTATTCTATTGATTCTATTTAATTTAACTTTTTCGTAGATATTTTTTTTATATTGTTTTCTTGTTTTTTATTTTAGTATTATTTTTTGTTGTTTTTTATTATTCAATTAAATTTTTTTTTTATTTTTCTTGGTTTGGTTTATTTTATTTTTTGTTATTTTATTACTTTTTAATTTTTTCTTTTTTTTTAAATTTGTTTTATACAATACTTGTTTAACCAAAGTCTACCATCCAGTCTAAGTGATGCAAAGCGAAAATCGCCAAGTTATAATTAACCCTTATAAATAAATACATATGTACTTACATATTTGGTCGATTGTAAACTTCTTACATCTGAAGAAGTTTCCTGCCTTAATTTCCTTCCCGTTTGATTACCTATTTACCTTCACTCCTTAGCTTCATTTTCACAAAGTTTTCATGCTGCCTAAGCATCTATGAAATTTAAATTTTTTGGTGAGATGTTTATGCGGGCTTTACTGTATAAACATACCTACATATATATTGTACGTACGTAATTACTTTTCTTTTTAACTTTCCACCTTGGAAGAAAGAAATTATATCCAGAGTTTGTGTCAAACAAAAAATTTACATAAATTCTTGGTTGCGTTCTACATATATCCATCTAACCACTCACCGTTCGCTTTGCATGCATGTCCATCAAAAGTGCGTACATTCTAATAACAAAAAAAAAAACAGTATCAATCATGAGCACATCCACCTGTCTTGCATACAAAATAAGCGACAGGCACACAGTTGATCGGTGGGCTTTGCAGGTGTGTGTTTCTTTGGTCTGCTGATATCCAATTGTATTTGTGAGCACATACATATGTGCGTATGCATGCATGTATAAGTACTCCCATTGGTGATTGGTGTATGTACTGTATAATCTAAATTTTTAATGTTATACATACATATTTATATATGTATATGTATAAACAGATATTGCAATGAAAATCGAACTTTTAAAAATCGATTAAAAAAGTTGGTCATATCGGCAAGTCGAATATATTCGAAAAAGCGACTCTAAAACATTATGTGGACATACTTATTGAGCTCCTGCGAAGTACTACTATTTACTTGCTAGCAAGGCATGATATTTATGGCCAAATATAGAACATCTGATCTCTCCAATCCGAAACAACGACGGTAATATCCCTGCAGTAAATCGCGCTAGTTCTTTAAGAGCCGGTACTCGCCGGTCGATTATTTTTCTATTCTAAACTGGTTCCATTTTAGACAGATATGCGACAATAAGTTTTTTATTAAACAAATTCCGAGTAATCGATTTTTTGATATTTTTTCGTTATTTCTGTTCTTTTACAGATTTTGCATTCTATTAAATTTTTATATTTTTTTTATATTTTTTTATATTTTTTTTTTATATTATTTGATCACTTTCTCTTCAATATTTAAGCGGCACTCAACAATTTATATTTCTTTAATCTGAAAATCACAACTGCCTCCAGCGCGATTTGAACTCGTGACCAACGATATTAGAGTCGGAGGTCCTCCCGCTGAGCTATTTTCGTATTGTACGAGAAGTGAGAATTTATGCATTTACTTCTCAACAGAGCGCAACTAACACGCCGAGAGTTTCAACTGTCCCTCTCTGCAACCGTTTTGCACTACTTCAGAGATGGTTCTGAAATGTGTAGGGCGGAACTAGCGCTTTAAGAGACTGTCTCTAAATTTTACTCCAGGGATAATAACGCCAAAGCAATTTCTAGTAGCGCTCTCTTTTCTAATTCTAAAGGAGTATATTTATTTACGCAAGTACGTGACTAGTCTTATTGCACTTTTCATTTTAAGTATTACCAAGAATGAATACAAAATTGTCATTTACAAATTTTAATTTCTATGAAGTGATTGACTGACCGACTGATTTACACATACAGGCACACTCGATTGATAGTTTTGTGCCTTTTTATTTAATTTTGTATGAGTGCATTCCTATATAAATCCATTATTGAATAGGCCGTTTATAACGGTGCATTATATGCATTTGATTTTACTGTAAGTTTTTTATTTATAAGTACTTCTAACGCGAACGTGCCCCGAAAACCAAATTAGCATCGCTTGCTGGTACCGCCACATAGCAAGGCAGTATTATGCTCGTACATACATATTTGCATTTTACCGTTTGCTTGTGAGTTTAACGTTAGCAGTGAGCAGCTACAAGAATAAGAACTGTTGTTGTAGACACTGTGAAAAGCGAACGGATGTGCGAGCACCGCTATATCTGCAGGTCAGAGTGAAGTTGTCTTCACCATCGCCGCCAACGCCATCGAATTGCGCACGCACAATCTCTTTGACAAATTATTCACGACAATTGCGCATGCGTAAAGTGAAATATTGCAGTTTGCTACCTTTGGGTAAATAAATTTACATATACATGCATACTTACATAAATACATATATAAGTGCACATTTATTTCACTTTGCATGTTATGCTCTTTTATGCTGTAAGTTGAATTTCATGTTGCATTTTGAAAGTTGATTGACACTTAATTGTGTCACTCCAAGCGCTGCGTCATGTAATGGTCATAAGCTACGCCAAGCTCTGCCGCTCAATGGCCACCCTTAGTGATGTCATAAAGAAGCACGAGTGAGCTAATTATGCCATTGCAAGAATAACGGTAAAAGCATGTGCTATAAACTTTGGTAGAACTTGTCTTTAGGATAACTATGTATCTACATAAGGGGAAAAATAAATTAAATAAAAAATGCAGGGTAAAGTCAATATTCTTTTTCAGTCAAATATTACTCGAATTATGACCGCCTCCCCAATTATGCTGATAGAGAGAAGAAAAGTTTAGCTTTTCGCTTAACTTGTTCTGTATGTTTAACCAACTTCCCGATGAGCTAGAGGACTTAAACTTCAAAGACATCAGATATTTCAAAAACCGGTATTTACGGTCCGATTTGTTTCACATTTGAAATGTACATACATATATTACCTACATGGAAAAAAATCACTTAACAAAAAGTTTAGCCGATAGATGGCGCTAGTAGAGATGCTTTAATAGGATTGAACACGATGGTCAAGAAAAAAGGCCACCTCTATCAACCAAGAACGATAATCTAAGATAAGAATTCGCAGAAAAAAATGTGAACCGCTCAAACCAAAAGGGTCTGGATATTATTGCAATGCCCGTACATGACAAATTTTTCCGTAATTCTATGTTCAATTAAAGGTCATTTGATCGGTTGAGACTAAATTAGGTGCTCACAAACAGATGGAAGATCTTGGTTTTGGGACAAGAACGAAAAACTATTTCGCATTCCCACTTTCAACCAACAGTAAAGCATGGAAGAAGATCAATGATGAGCCTACAGTACAGCGAATGGCGTTGGACCACTAATTTATGTAGTATTCTTCGGACGATTCACAAGTTGGCAAACCCATTATTTGTTTATTTATTTATTGAGTCTATGAACATACAATAGTTCCTTACGGACTAGTTAACAAAATTCATCTTAATTGATAATTAAAGAAATAAAATTTATAAAATTGAGTTCAACAGATTTTTAAAAACGTTTATCGAGCAAGAAAAATCAACATTTGTAGAGATCATATTGAATTCATGAATTGAGCGTACAATAGGGGCATTACGTGCATATACTGTTTTGTGATTATCCCCATAAAATGGGTGAAAAAATCGTAAGCTACACCGAGGAATGTAGAAATTAATTTTCATTAGCGCACCCCACAGCTTCTTTAGCGGTAGATATTTTTTTCAGACATTACGAAAGGTCCAAATTTTCGATTGGCTCCCTCCCTTCCTTGGTTATTTTCGCTATTTCAAGGCTTGAAGGCCCCGTCAAGCTTTTTCAGTAAATATTCTTTTTATATTTTTCAAAACGCGTTTCATGGTATTTTAATAGCAAAAAATCAAATTTCTTACTAAATTTATAACGAAAACCGACACTTCTGCGGAGGAAAAGTAATTGCAGCGTATATGGGTGCAAAATTTGGTCAATGTGTTAATTTAAAAAATTTTACGAAGTTCGTAAAACTTTTGCCAAAGAACCACCGACAAATGCACAAATTGTAAATTTTTATGCATGAAAAGAAATAACTCCACTAAAATTTTGTCCGATTTTGCTCATATTCCAACTACATACATATATATTACTACTTAAATTAAAACCGATGGAAAAAATTGTTTTTTCTTTTTGTGTAAAATCTAGCACTTTTAGAAAAAAAAAGAATGTAAAAATTTTAAAATAAAATAATGCAAAAAAATATATTTTAAACCAATTTTTAAATGGTAATTAGAATTACTAAAATTAACATATTTAGGTACATACATACACTCATATCTCCAATGAATAATAATACACTTACCATTTAGTAACCTTACAAAAAGTTTGACCTTACTTTATTTTATGTACCTCTGTGCACATAAAAGTTTGTTTTAAAAATTTGTTTACATAAATAGATTTATTTTTTATTCTAACAGATTTTTATTTCTTCAAGGTAAACATTTTGCATACAAGTTTGACTTTTAAACTTTTACCTATTTTTGCGTCCGATGGCTAATTTTTCGTTTACATATTTGATTTTCCGCTCATTTTGGAGAGAATTTTGTCTTGCGATCTTTCGTCGGATTGACGGCTAGTAATGGCTAATTTTCTTATCGAATGCAACTAGTACTTATTATCACCTTTGACACATAATAAGCATACTACACAATGTGGTAATACTATAACTCCTCATTACAAAACAAAAAGTAGACTTCTAACTTATGGACCATACTATAAAGGCGAGTTGCATTTACACACTTCCACAAAACATAAAATATGAGAAAATGAATTTGTCCCCTTATTCTACAAATTGATGGTACTCTGCAATAACGACACAACTCAAAATTTCATCTTGTTGAGTAACGTCGCGCCCAGATTTTTATGTAGATAAATGACCAATGCATACTTTTTACTAATCTTAAAGAGGCCCCCAATTATGTCGTTTGTCAGAAAATCGAATAAGGAAACCCTTACTACTGAACAGTAGTACATGTCTCACATTTATCGTGAGTATTGGCATTAGTCTGGCGACTATCATTTGCTGACCAAAAGTCGAGAAATAACGAAATTTATTTGAAACGTAGTGTTTGGTTGTTTCTCAGGTCGCTAATTTCGAATCCGATGTAAGATTTTTGGAATTTGAAATGGCGGAAACAATATGGCGGCCAAATTTTATAATGTTTCCCTTTCACCATAAACTCATATAAATGGGGTGTTTTCGAGTTCGTTGGTTTCAAAACCGATGTCAGATTTTTGAAATTGAAAATGATGGATCCAATATGGCGTTATCGGGTTCGGAGCAAAAAAATGTAAGCTTGAAATAGCAGACCATATTTTTTCCATATATATATTTTTTTTAATCAAAGGCGTTTGTATTTGTATTTTATTTGTGCAAATTTGTACTTATGTACTTGAAAGGACACTGGAGCAACAAGTTTATTATTTATAATAAGTCTTGGTAATAAAGTTGTAAAAAAAATAACGTAAATTTAAACAAAAATGCAAAATTTCACGTACGCACTTGTATATCAGTTTTGCTATTTCTTTTATGTAGGTGTTGTACTCTTCGGATGTGCTCGCGTAAATAATATTTTACAGCAAAATGTTTAAAACAGCAGTTTTGGCATATTTGTTGACTGCTTCTTTTCAAACATCGGAAAGCATGGCAAACACACGTGGAAGTTTTCTAAGAAAAAATTCGATTATTCAAAAGGTGCAAGAAAGTGAAACAATTGAACAATTTTATTGCCCACAAAGCGTGAAGACCACCAAATGAAACCAATTTTCTATAGCTCTACTTACAGTGGAAAATTATTACCCAAATTAGAATCCATTTTGAAAATGAATTTTATTTTATTTAGCAAGCTCTATTCTAGTTTTTTTTTCCAATTAGACAAATATTATCTTCTTTCTTCGCGTCCATTCTCTTTTTTGAAGTATCTTTATACCTGAAAAGAAAACCAAAAAGAAATCGATTTATCGATACTTTAAAAAATGACTTTTGGCCAGAAAATGGTAGCTGTCAGACCATAGTGCGTTGTTTAGTAATGTAAGTGGATGTATTTTCGTGTAACTACTTGAGAATAATTAATAATTTTGCCTTTTTCTCAATCGAATACTTACAAAACCTTTAAAAAGCAGTAACAAGTGGAAAGCTTATACATTTTCCCAACAGAATCACTGCAAATAATCAACAAAAACTACGTTCCAGGACATATTATTGCTATATTATGAAACGTAAAAACTTTAATCGGCTATACTGGAAAACATGAAATTTGGAGTTTATTGCAGAGGACCATCGATGTGTAGGAATAGTATGTGTGTATTAGAGGTTTACGCCGATAAATATTGTGGCGGCGGCGGCGGCGGCGGCAGCGTCGTCAATCTTAGAAATAATTGGCGGCGGCCGTGCACGCTATACACCATAAAAGTTTTCTCTTAATAGCTTTAAAATGCTTAACAGTATTAACCTTCCGCCATCGGAATATGATGCACCCCTAACGACAATTTTGGACGCAATTGTACGAGTGTTAGTACAGTGGTCGAAAAATTTACAGCCACACCACATATTGACAAGTTTTAACTTTGAAATTTTTTTTTGTATTATTAAATTTTAGTTATATTTTATAAAAATATAGCTCATTCTTTAACAAAACCGTGTAAATCCAAATTTCAAACTCGGTGTAATATTAAAAAAAATATATATATTCAACAAAATTTTGAGCTTTTTAATTAGATTTTTAGAAAGATTTTGGTTATGCAATTCTATAGCCCATTGGATTCAAGTAGAATATAGTGCAAATTTCAAATGGCTTAAATTACCCTTGATTTTTTAGAATTTCTTTGATTGAAGATCTCAAAATCTTTCTAATAAATCTAACTAATAAGCTCAAAATTTTTACGAAAGTTTGTAAATATTTCTTTGAATATTGCACAAAGTGTGAAACATGGATTTACACTAAATAACCAAAAACTAAATAAATTGTTAAAGCTATAATTTTTTCGACCACTGTATATTATGAGTAATTTGTATATTAATTCTCAGGCGCCGAACGCCGCCGCCGCCGCGCCGATGTTTCCATGACTCGGCGGCGCCGAGTGAAAAACGTCAAAACGGCGGCGCGTGGCTCGGCGGCGTATACCTCTAGTTTATATGTACTATGCAAATGGAAAACCTATCTTCTGAAAACTTATTCTGATTGAAAGCTAGCCCAGCTTTAAAGCTAAAAGGCAGTATGATTACTAAATACAGTCCGAGGGTCAAGAAAGCATTAAAAAAAAAATTATAATATTTGGTTAACACTAAATTGCGCAGTAAGTAAATGTAATAACCTTCCTTACAATTCATTTTACGCAACGTTAAAACTTATACAAAATAAATAACCTCACACCTTAGGCAAAACTTGCACTCTACTTGGTAAAGGAACAAAATCTTTTCATGTTTTTGTTTCCTGCATATTTTTCTATAATGTTGACTGTGAAAATATCTCATTCTACTCCCTCATTTTACTACACATATCGCAACAACCCGCAAACTCCTCAACTTGCCTAGCCTGTCTGCTGGTTAAGTGCGAGTTGTTGCCGTATTCTTTTTTCTTCCGTTACCATATAATTGTAATTTTGCAGACGCTTTCGCTTCTACTTTGCAACTTTGTTTATTTGCATTTTTCCTCGTTGCCGTTGCGGCCAGTGTCAACGCCTTCCACATTGTCAGTCCGTTTCTGCAGTTGCTTTCGTTGTTATTGCTGCTGTTGTTGTTGTTGTTGCAGTTAACGACTCCACAGTTCATTCACACCCAAGGACGTTCGTTACTACCCGGCGCTGTAACTCATCCTCGATTATGCTCGCAGCGACAGCAACGGCGACCGCAATAGCACCACCACCAACAGTAAAGTTGGCAGTGCAGACATGGTTGAATATGTATGTGTTGGTGGGGTTAAAGCAGTCGAGTTGCATGTGTATTTATGTAATGTATAGTCATCGCAATGGCGATTTGTGTTTTTTAGAGACATGGTGTTTGCTTTTTATTTTTATTTCAATGGCTCGGCACTAAAGCTTTTGTTTAAGAATATGATAAATTTTGGCAATGATTCCAGATTTCTTCCACACCGAAGTGAATGTTTGTTAAAAAATAATGTTGCTTTGCAGTCCTTAAAGGCTTTCTGCACTTGGATTTTAACAAAAAAAGTTTCAGTTTCAAATTAAGCTTTTTATCAAAAATAATTAAGAAAACAATTTTTTAGTGCCAAAATCTTGAGAGTTAGCCGATTGATATACTAGCAACGCCTAGTTAGCAGAATCACATTAAATTTACTTTTACAAATCGTTGGGCATATTCAGCATAAGC
This sequence comes from Rhagoletis pomonella, assembly GCF_013731165.1. Lineage (NCBI taxonomy): Eukaryota > Metazoa > Arthropoda > Insecta > Diptera > Tephritidae > Rhagoletis > Rhagoletis pomonella. Next base: position 2,950 of record NW_023463952.1, on the reverse strand, counting down.
TTACGTCATAAGCACAGAGAGGCCATTCACCGCGATTCCAGCAACAGCCAGTACACGAAATCACTCGTGCCCATACTCTTCGCCATTTCGCCAGCAATGCATCAGTAGGACTGGCGTATTATATTAAATTCCAACAACGAAAATATACTAACAAACCAAGCAGTTGGTTTTGCCACCATCCACCGCCTAACTTCACCCTGACCAAACACAACTAGACACGCCCGACGGGTGTCTGGGACTACCTTAACAGCAATACAAACGTATTCATGTTGCACAGACATACAGCGTCGAACACATTTAGATGGCAATATAAAAGCAATTGTAATAGGTCGGGGCGGCAGCGAGCTGCACATTTGCCCTAAGTCAACAAGCTATATATTTTGAAAACTGCCATTGCCAAAAATACAACAGGCGTCTAACACCGCGACGACGACAGTGTACACCGCGCTATAGGAGTGTGCTATAAATTTGCAACCCCAAAATCGTTCGAGGCACATAAAAAATATGTATTTTTATAAAAAGTAAAATTCGCGCATAATTTTAGGCGTAGAGTAGAGAGTGCAGCAACAAAACCAGTGGTTGTGGCAAAAGCAGCAAACTGAATTGAAACACGCGTTGCATACTTTGCAGCGCTGTGCAGCCGTTTTCGGTGTGGCAGCCACCACCACCACCAGCAACATCATTACTCATAAGCACACCGCGCTCATTTTTACGCCTGCTCCTGCCATATGTGAAACTGTTATTGTTGCTGTAGTTGTTGTTGTTCCATTGTCATTGCTCTTCCTGCCAGCTAGCAAGCTTGCTGTTCGCATACTTTTTGCTCTTACTTTTGTTATTGTGCTGGTTGCCATTTGTTTTTGTTCTGGTTCTTGTTCTTGTTTTGTTATTGCTGTTACTCTTGTTGTGCACTGTTCGCCATCGTGCTGCTGGTTTCACTTCATTGCCACAACGAATGAATTTTTAGTCCTATACCGGGATGTTAACGCGTAAGGCAGGTCATGTCTGGCCACTGAGACTGAAAAGGCAAAGTTTTTTGAGACTGAATTTTTGAGTTTTGGATTTTTTATGAGCTATATAACTACATATGAATTTATGTATTTTTGAATAATACTAAGTAATAGTAATAGTGTGGAAAATAAACAGCAAATAATTAGAATATGCATAAGTTACCTACTATAAATAATCGTTTAATCGCTAATAAATAGAGTTTAATACAGTCACAATGTGTGATGGGCGTATGGCGTTACTAATAAAACGCACATATGTACATACATACATATTGATGGAAATATAAAAATGTAAATACTTAAAGTGGTGCTTTATTTGATATAACTTAAGTCTTAAAATAATCAGCATTTAAAATATTTATAAATATCGAGAGTAAAGAACCTTAATTACTCCAGCAACCAGCTCAACCACTCGCCAAACAAAATTAGTAGTAGTAGCAGCAGCAGCAGCAGCCGCAGCAGCTGCAGCAGATACCCCGAAATGTGTTCATTCAGCAACAAATTGATACGTCGTTATCCTTTGTATTTTCGAAATATATTTGCGTTCGTGAACTTTTTCAAATCACGTTTAAAAATATAAAAACGAAAATAGTATGTAATCGAAAAATTTTGCGAAAACTATGAAAACTACAAAAGAACGAAAGCTAACAGTGAGGGAAATATGACATGTATCGAATATTTTACTCTAAAACGCCATGAAGCCAAAGCGATGGTGAAAATAAGGCAGTCAAAGTGTAATCTTGAAATTCAGTTTAAATACATATAAACTTGTATACATCTATGAACGCGTAATGTAAGTTTTCGTTGATTAAAAGTTCGGCTGAGTTAACAAGAGAGTTTTTTTAAAAAATCTTACTGTAAAACGTATGTTTATTAAGTGAGAAAACAAGACTGATAATTATAAGCAGTAAGTAAGGATGTTTCGAAAAATGTAAAATACATAAATGTGTATAAGCTTCAAATTAAAAAGAAAAAAATTAATAAAGCTGGAGAAAGGGTAACACAGTAGTTCGGCAGAAGCAACTGAAGGTAATGTTAAATACTTATAAGTACATATACATTAGGGCGGGTCAGTTTTTTTTTTACTATGCGCATATAGAATTCCATAGGATTCTAGCTGTATTTCTAAGCAAATTCGGCGCAAAAAAGAAAGGGTTACCCCTCGTAGTTTGCCAAATTACGAAAATTGGTTGCGCAGAAAATGTGAAAAAGTTCACTGTTGCGCACTCTGTTGGAAGGGTTAAGAAAAAGATAAATGCATGTTTTAATAAAAAAAATCAGGCACTTCTTTAGGATACTACAGCAAAATACTAAGAAACCTATTTTTGCAATTTGGCAAACTCCAAATTGGTTTCAGATCCACGGTTTCTTCGGCAAATTTGCTGAGAATTACTCGTAGAGTTCTTCTGTGCTATACGCGCATAGTCGAAAAAATATCCCATACAAATTTACCCGCCCTAATATACATATATAAGAATGTATAGTATATTCATACATATTTACACACAAACAACAAATCGCTCGCCTCTTATTTTTTATGTATATTTGACTTGCATATTAATAGGGTATTTTCTTGAACTAGGCAGAGCTCCGGTGAAGTCGAAAAATATACATTGTTACATATCGAACTGTAAGATCATCTTAACCAAGGTGGTGAAGCTTTTAACCTGAAATTTTCCAGTTTTTCAATTCTATTGATTTCCATATGTTTAGTTGAGTTAATCATAGTTTAACGGCCATATAAATGTCCCTGAGTTTAAATGAAAATTGATTTTTTTACTTCTGTCATTTTTCATATTAAATTCGAGTACAAAAAAAAAATTACTTATGTTAATTGCTTTCGTGAAACTGGCTATTGGTGTCTCAAATAACGCTGGGATTTTTTTCGGATTTTATTTTTTTTTTTTAATTTTTACGATACGATACAAATTCGCATTAATAAC
>NW_023463951.1:0-12296 GCF_013731165.1 Rhagoletis pomonella | reverse complement strand
ACATCGCTTTGACTATCTTACCCATAACGACTTTCAGCAGCTGCATGGATGCAAAAGAGCAGGAAATATTATGGCACAAGCTATGCGAGTGTTCGCATTCTAGAGAAAATAAAGGGAGTTCATTACTTCAAAATTATTCGAGCAGTCAAGTGTCATTGCAGAGATTAGGAGATGGCTTGTTTAGAAAGACCCATAGTCTGCGTGTCAACGCATCGGCTTCTAACCATGGTCCCAAGTGTGCCGTTCGAGTACTGGGACGCTCTCTAATCTAATCTACTTTTAGCGTGATTCGTCTCATCCGAATAGCAATTATTAAAAAAATTATCGTCAAACGAATGCTGTAGAAGTAGTTAGCAGATGTAGGCACACATACGCCCTATTATAGGTAGAAGGAGGCGGGAAGATACCGCTTTCCTCTAAATTCAGTCAGATTTTTTATAGAGACAGGCAGGTTCTACACCCGCTCTTGGAAAGCTGCTCATAGGTTCTGTTTCGCTTGAACCTAAACAAACTGCTCATAGGTTCTGTTTCGCTTGAACCTAAACAAACTTTGTTTTTTTTTCAAAAATTATCTCCACCTATTTGAATTCCAAGGTTGCTGCTTTCATAGCCAATCAATCTTTTAACCTGACTACAGACTGATAGACGTCTGGCAAAACCGAGAAGGCTTTAAGAGAATTCGAGTGAACTATGCTATCCAAGCTCTGTTAATCTTTCCCTCAAGATCATGCATTCCAAATAGATAGACAACTAAAACTGGCATTCACTGCGATCTAAACGGATCTATTGTGCCCTCTGCTCATCACAACTTCTCGTTTAGTCGTACAACCTCCAGTAAGAAGCATATGGAGGTAGGGAATTGTAAGTACGTGCGCACTGTGTTGTCACATATAGCCTAGCATTTCTCTTTTCTGCTTGATACACTCTCTAACTCAAGAAGCAGGTGCCCAGTAATTTCTGTTTAGGTTTCCTAATAAGAAATCTACATATATCTCTTCAGGCTTAAGCTTTTGGCTTGGCGCAGCTCTATTGTTGATGGGTACCAGCGGAGAGGCAATCGACGAAAGTTCTTGGTCTTGGCTCAGGCTGACAAACGAATGCGCACGACCTAGCCTCTGTGAAAAACCTGGTCGTTTCTGTCTAGTTTAGTTACCATTAAGGCCAGTTTTAAGCAGTACGAACGCCACAAACTTATGCCGACTTCGAAGGTTTGGAGGATATTTCACCTTTTATTAGCCCTTTTAAGCCAGTGCTGATAAACCTGGCCCTTAATACAATGTGAAGGCTTAAGATCTTCTTTGCTCAGTAATAATATCCCAGACCGACCTGTTCCGGGCTAGCTCATCAACATTTTACTGCTATGAGTGTTTTGATTACCCTAAACAACGAAAGGCTATGCCAGAAAGCCCAGAGAGAGAAAATTTCAGAACTAAAACGATGAATCCGCTTTAATCGCCGCCTGGTTGTGTGATGTTGGTTCTCGGTCCATCTCGGCCTTGTCGGTGGGAAAAATCTTAGTCTGGAAGCCGAGGAGAAACTTATATTTGATGGCCATCCGAAAAGATTTGCTACTCCAACCGCTGGGCATTTCTTAGCCGTCTGCGAAAATAGAAATTCCAAAGCATTCAGTTTTTCTTATCTGGTGCCTTATTTATAAGGAAAATTTCGGAAACAATTTTCGGTGAAAAAAATTACTAAGCCAATGAACCCAAATTTATCGGAGATAATTGAGTCCAGAATGTGCCCTGTCAACAATCCCAATTCTCCTAGTCATTCATCAAAGTTCTGGGCAATATTATTTTCCATATTCTCATCGGAAATATTCTCTTTTGAAAGAAATTCTGAGAAATTCGTTATAGTCTCGAAGGCTTAGGTAGATCTGGTACAATCTCAACTAAGCCTGAGCCAACTGGCTTGTGCAAAGGTTAGTCTCCTGAGATCATTTTCTATAGTCTTTTTCGAGGACCCCTCTTTTTTCAGCAACCTGGTTATTCATGAAGCCACTTAAAATTTTGTCTGCCAGACGTGTCACTCAGAAGGGTTGTGGACTATCGCTTTTACAGTTTTGTGTCGGGATTCTACTCCCTAAAAATAATATCAAATATTTTTTTTAGAATTTCGATATGTGACCCAAAAATGTTAACAAGAAAAGTTGCATTGGTCACAATTACTGCGATTCAAAACGGCAAAGGCAAATGAATATTTTGGTTTGGCCAGCAGGACAATCGAATTCCCATGGAGATGGATAGCTAGTTATGCGCATGCGTGCAGAGTTCAAGGCGAGTCGCAACGTCTGGTAACTCATAAATTGAGCAAGGATGAGGCTAGCTTTGTTAACGATGTTAATTTATAGCAGTAAATATATATGTTGGAATTTAAATAGTTAGGTATGTAGATGCATGCCTATGCATGTATGAGAAATATTTTGCAGTGTACGCTTCCCCTTGGATTTTTGACATACTTAAGATTTTTTCCATTTCATTTCATTTCGGTTTGTTTTTTCTTGTTTTATCTCGAAACGCTATACGAGTATTACGGCAATACAATTATTGTAACTTCTTGTAAATTGTTTACATTCTTCTCGCTTTTGTAAGAGGAAGGAAATAAATCATGTGAAAAAAATACAGAAACAAATAAACAGAATGACCAAGACATCTTTGTATTGAATTGTAAATACTTTGGCCTGTATGGACTGTAGTCAACTCAAGACAATCAGATAAGCAACGCAGAGGGAAATGTATATAGATACACGCACATATGAAGGTACGGTGGCGGGCAAACAAATTGGGACGCAACATTTTAACAAATTTTGGCTATTCTTTATTTGTTTATTATTGTTTTTTTTTTATAAAAGTAACATGTGGAAGTGAACTCAATGACTATTTGTTTTTTGAACGTAATAACATGATTATTGTTTAATGTACAACTTTGTCATTACAATTTTTGCCATTTAATGCCAAGTGGAAACCCAGCGTAAAGAAAAGGAAATTTTAACAAAACTTTTACGAATTTTCATACAAAACTTGAAATTTGACTTAAGTGTGCTATCATAAACAACATTTAACAAAGAAAGAAAAACTTCGCATCCCTATTTGCTAGCCCGGACCTGTAAACGTATTTGTATGCAAGAGCGTAAAGTAAGGATTGGAAAGTAAATGAAAAGTGTCATAAAAATGCGTTTTCAGAACTGAAGTAGCTGATTTTCTTTTCTAATGTTTAGTTGCCTGTAAACATCTACAAAATCGTTGCAACATTGTTACTTTTTCTATAATCTTTTGTTGATCTTCTTTCTTTGATAAGGGTATTGGTTTTGTTGGTTAAATAAGTAAGTTGTATTTCTTGTTTGACTACTTTTTATCAAAAATTTGTTAATTTTTCTCTCGTTCGAATTTTCCTTTTCACATTTTTGTTTATTTCGTTGGAAACAGGAAGCAGAACAGCTAATCCTCGTTTTTTTTTTATTTACTTCCTTTTTCGTGCGCAAAACCAGAAGAATTCTGAAAATCACAAAATTGACGAAACTGTTTTCTCACTCTTCGAGGAAGGAAGAGAGAGGAGGGAAACAGGAAAATGCAAATATATTTTCTTCACGTAAGCAAGTTGATGCGGCCTACCTTACTAACGAAGGATGCAAGATCTCAAGCATTGCATGTTGAGTGATCTACAGCCGCGAATAGATATGTAAATATTTATAATTGTTCCACTGAAAATCTCTTTAAATTTTGGTAAATTCGACAAGTTTCAGACAAGCTCTTGGTAAATGCCAAGTGAACAGTCATCAGGGGTTCTCCTCCTAAAAGCACATAGGCGAGAGCATTAGGCACACTTCTTACTAATTTCTGTGATAGCTATGTACCAGGATGGGCTCGAAGAAGTTAGTTATAATGGCTAGTTTTGCCAACCTAGAAATTTAAATCCTAAGTATTTTTTACGAAATCGAGCTTAGCCAGTCGATGAGCAAACTTCGTATTGTTAGACTAAGTTCAGACAGTAATGAGCAATTAGCCGACTTTACTCAATTAAAGCGCTAATGGACTCGATTTAGATTCACTTTATCATACATTTAAACTCTTAATTGCTTTATTGGTACTTAATTGAATGTGTTCAATTTTGATTTTTGGTCCTATTTCATAGCGGTAGACCAATTAAAATTGAGTCGAAATCGTTTCCGTTTGAGCTTAGTATTACCGACAGAATAGCAAATGTGGGAAAAAACTGAAATGCACTAATGTTTATCAAGTAATGAAATGAACTTGACTATCCTCGTGGAACCCCTGGTTAGACCACAAATCGTATTGTTGCTGTAGTGGCACTATTAAGCCCTACATTAATCGGTTAGTCTCTTAAATGTTGTCGTCAAGCTTAACTAACGTTAATGCAAGTGGGTTTTAGTGGACAGGTGATGAGGTAGATGATGTTGTGGGAAGAACCTTTACAATGTGGGTTCAGTTGACTGCAATATCCAAACCTTAACCGGGTCTCTTCCGGCGATAGCAGCCAACCAGAATTATGTATGTTGAGCTCCTTAAATGGAAGCTTAGATTCCTCACTGTGCAGGTGGTGTCGCCGTTGCTTTCGTCGGGGAGAGGGTTAGGCTCCCTGCACTGAACAAGCGAGAAAGTTCGGGGAGAAAGCCGTTTGCCTTCGAACAAAGGTCATAAATTCTTTCATAGGGCGTATCGATATGATAACTGAACCGCCCACCAAGCTCTTTTGGATCCATTTAAATCAACACTGAAGAAATAATTTAAGTAGGCTCGATTTTTCGTTGCATAAGGAACTCCAAGAGATCAAATTAAATGAAATTGAGATTAATTTGAACAAAGAACTAGAAAACTCTGGATGTCATATGAGTTTAAAATACCGATTTTAGGCCATCGTGAAAGAGCGGCAATTTTTGACTGCCCTGGTAAAACTGGAAATTAGACTACTATTGGCAGGCTAATTCATCACTTGCAACAGTAGGTAGGATGTAGACTTTTCTGAAGGTCGAGATATGACCACACTAGAGCACCACTCTCTGAGGAATATGTTATTGAGCTAAACCAGTCAAATCGCACTATTTTTTGAAGTGTACTTTTTTTAGCGCATAACTTGAACCTACACTTTATTCAAGAGTAAGGTTCGAGCATGAGTGAGTAGCAAAGAATGGAAGTATAAGGTAGATGAGCTTCTGAAGACACCCTTAGGCGAGCCGTATTAATTTCGCAATTCCTCCGGAGGTTAAACGCAAATATTTAAGTCATGAAGACCGAATGAAAGGCGAATTCAGACCATCAAAAAAAGGAAATATTTTAAATGGTTCTGGTATTACAGTAAAATCTCGCTTCCACGAAATTTAAATAACCATATAATTTTTCAATTATTTATAGGGAGAGTAGCGACCCAAAGGCGGCACTAATCAGTTAATCTTCATTTTCATTTAAAGCCGCAAAATACGCACATACCTGATGCGCAGCTGATCTAAATATTTCTATATGAAAAATTGGAACGCAATTAATTTTATGAGCTACAATTGGGTGAAATGAGTAAAAAGGACTGCATGAAAAAAAAAATGGAAAAAATCAATTAACAAAAAGACTCAAATCCAAAGAGAGTATTAACATATCCAGGTTTGTGGCAAGTATCCGACGACAGCAGGCAGGACATGCATGTAAAATGCCGACAATTTCCCACAATTACGGTGAACGCGGATGAATTGTTTTTAGCGTATAAAAGAAAAGGGTGAAGTCGCGGCGTAGCGCATTTTTTGGTGGCAAAGGAGCGAAGTATATGCGCAGCAAACGAAAGGATGCTGATCTAGTTTTTTTGCTGAAATATTGTAGAATAAAAAATTTTATGTAAAGCGGAAAAGCGATAACCAGATAGAGTGACTAACTGCGCATTTTTAAGCATAAAGGAAGAAATAGTTTTGTTGAAGAGTCTATTGGGATGTATGTGACTGCTTTTTGAATTGTTGGTGAAAGGAGCATTAAAGGCAACTGTGAATAGCTTACCTATTTACAAAAGTTGATATGTAAATGAAGATAAGATAGCAACTTTCAAGACTGCTAAGACGTTTTTACAGCATTCCCTTTATATGATGTGTAAGTGCTCTTGAATAGATTATTGTCTTTGAACGGTAAGGATATTTGAATTATTGGAACGCAATTGATCTTATCAGATGTCGATCCGATCTAGCACTAAAAAACTACGTGCCTACTTCAATATGACCTCAATCTTGCTAAGAATTATTAGGCGTGTTTTTTTTTTACCCGCATACGTACCTGCGCTTAAAAATTGTATGGAGCTGTAAGCGACAAACTTTATGTGTGCTTATGAATAGTTGTCGATAAAATCAAAATTACTTGTTTTGAGATGGAAATTGTCGACGATTGTATTTTTTACACATTAAGCGTAGATGTATATGCGTGTAAAAAAAACACGGCTATTATTGAAAATGTACTTATTCATTGCAGAGCTCTTCAGTTTACGATTTTGTTTGCAAAAAAAAATACCCAAGCATTTTTCAATAATATTCATTTGGTTAAGGGAATATTTCTGCAATCAAAAACCTTAAAATTTCCCGCTTAACTAATACTTCGTTACTCGGAATAAGTATCCATAAGAAAAAGAGGCAAAAAATGTCTTCAGAGGAGCAGTACTACAGGTTCTTTGTTTGCAATGCCAAAAATGGCAATCTGAAGACTTCAACAATGTGAAACTTTAAGAGCAAGAGTAAAGAACTTCAAAGAACTCTTGCGGATTATGACTATAGCCTCTGTAGAACATTTTTTGGTGTTTGGCATCAGGTCCCGAGGACTGGTTTTTACCAATTTAGTATAAGATTCGCATACTGCAACGACTTAAACTTCTAATAATTTTATACCGATGGCTTTTGGAACTACCTGTTACCTCGGTGGCTCCTGAGCGCAATAGAGTGTATCTATAATGGTTCTTTCAGAATTCCTCAAATATTTGAGTAGCTTTGCCTCTGTTGAGTTAGCTTACTGCAGCTGGTACGCCGCTCCTCATGAATGCCTAGCTGATTCATCGGAGAGTTTGAGGAAATATTCCTTTTTTGCTTTCCCGTTTAGCATAATTAAACTTCTCGCGTTTCTTAGTAAATAAAAAAAACGCTTTTTCTGCTGGTTATGTATTCCAAACCACCTTTAGGTTTCTCGCTTTACAGCATTCTGATAGAAGTCGCAGGAGTGCGTCTTTTCAAGTATAAACCGATTTTTAGTGCCTTTCCCTCGATTATTTCAAGAATTTATTGGCCTGATGTCTGTGATAACTTTGCTCGACGTTGCCTTTGGTGTAGCGCCCCCACCTAAGTCGGATAGTCCATTTACCGTTGTCGTGAAGCTCAAGTAAGGGGAGGCCCACGAAACGTTATGTTTCGACGGGGCTTAACAAAATGAAGAGGGTGTTAGCTGACTGGTTTTAAATGCGAAGGTGCGGAGGTGAACCTTCACCAACCAGTTTTGTGTTTGGTATGTCGGAGTCGAGTCTGGGTGAACGTGAGTTTAGTCGGCTGCAATATCTAGAGCTATATGGCTCTTCATGCACAAGGCTACGCAAATCTTCGATACGAATGTTCTATACGTACGTCGCGAGCATCTTGTAGCGCACGGTCTGTATATACGCATCTGAATCATAAGACTCGAATTTCTATTCGGCGACTCCGACTACATAGACTGCGTTTATACATGGAAACTTTTGTCGACGCGATTTTTCACATTCCCTTTTGGTGTTGCCCATTTCATTTACACACGACGATTTTTGTGTATGCAATTGTTGTTGTCAGCTGTGAATCGCTAACTCAATTTACACAGACGAGCGAGAGCACAAAGCGTGTTGCCCGAGCACGAGCAACTCGGTGCCCCTCTCCTTTCCTCGTCACGCTCTCTCCTACAAACGTCGAGTTGCGGCAACAAAAATCGCCGTGTGTAAATGAGCACATAGCAAACAGTAATTTACAAGATGTCCTCAAGTGTAATCTCGAAAATCGCGGCAATATTTGTAGCGACGATCTCACCCGGCAGCTAGCGCGCAACTGGTATCGGCGAATAATCTATGCCATAGTTGCCAACTTGGTGCTTTAAGCACTAGATCTAGTGCTTTTTGAAAATTAAAACGCAAAAAAAAATTATTTAGTGCCTCGTGCCTTTTTTAGTGCTTTTTTTCTGAACTAAAATTACTCCGATATAGTTAAAACCTGAAATAATTTTTAAATATTTAAAGCTGTGGCAGAACTGAATTAACAAAAATCGACAAATTTAAATGCACTTAATGCAGCCATGATTGATAAAAAGCTGAACTTGCAAACCCACCTTGTTCAATTCTATTCGCGTTGAAAATGCTAGTAGATATGCGAGTAAGTTAAGTATTTCTTTTTTTTCTTTTCTAATTATTTTTAAAAAATTTTATTTTTGTACCACCTGAGTAAAACACATCGTTTCTTGGTGCTGAATCCAAATCTGGCCGCACAGTTACTCTAGCACTAGAATTTTGAGATATCCTAACCTCAAAGTGCCAAATCACGGTTTTTGGCGATATTTGAGGTTATATAATGAAAACATAATTTTTTTTTGCTCATTTCTACTTAGGGCATGTTTTTCGTTTGTTGGGATTCGATTTTTCTTTCTTGAGATATATCAGTTTTAATGTGCAGTACTTCGGTATTACGTCGTAAGCATGAGTCATTATAGCATGTGGCTTTTCAATCGTTATGAGCGAAACAGTTTTGTTTATTGATTTATGTATGCATTCTTGTAAATATTGTTAATTTTTTGTTTTTGTTAAATACAAACAAACTGTTATGAAAAAAGCATCCATTGATTCAAAACCATGTGGTGCTTTTAGTGTGGTAAAACGCTTTTTTCCAAGTTTTTGGTGCTTCTTGAAAATCAAAAGTGGGCAACACTGCTCTATGCATTTAGTATTGCGGTAGTCGTATAGAGACTAAAATTGTCGGTTATCGAAAATTTGCGCTGCTTTGTGTACGAACGGTCTAATGGGCCGGAGTAATGCAGGTCTCATGCGGCATATAGAGTTCTTCGAATGCATTTGGTGGTGATTAGGCTCCTGTTGCAGTATTAATGGTGCGAGAATAACTGAAGGTATTGACGCAATGTCCGTGGCTGCCGTCAGTGGCTTGTCGGCGCGGTTCGTTCTGGTAATTCTGCTGTCTGTTCTGACAAGCCTGCAGTGCACCATCCAGCTAGTCTCCGTCGACCAAATAGGCGCAGCATAATTGGGAACCGACGGCAAATTGTCTTGCATGTTGTAAACAAAATCTCTTTGTCTTTGCTGCCGGCGATCGACTTAAGAACTCTGTTGCGGCTCTGTACTTTGTTGAGAATTGCGGTGGGGTGCGCGGAGAAGGAGAACTAGCTATCAAAGGTTGCCCCTCAAATTTTCGGGTTATTTACCGTCGCAATTGGTGTGCCTTCAACGAGGTTACCTAATTGAGGCTTGACCTCTTTTACACTATTTGAAAAAATAGTCGTCGTTGATTTCATTGGGAAGATGGTTAGGCTTCGTGCAGTGAATGAGCGAGGAACTTCGGAGAGATAGATGTTTACCTACGAACACAGGTCATCAATTCCATTGCCGAACGCCAATAACAAACTATCGTCAGAGAAACTACCTCCGGTATCTAAGGATACTTCGAGATGTAGAAGTTTATCAATAATGGGGTAGCACACCACGCTGTGGGACCTCTTACTGAATCCTTATTGGACTGGAAGTTTTGAAATGTTGCTGATGACTGCTGACCACTCAGATAAATCACATATGTACCTCCATTTGAGTCGCTGTGGGAGCGAGGAGGCCTCAATGTCTTCCAATTAGTAGCGTGTAATAACAAACGGCGTCAAACGCCTTTGACAGGTCCAACGCTGCTAGGACAGTACTACTAGATTTTTACTACTGAATAGACCTGAATAAGTGCCTAAAGTAGCTTTCGACAATCCTTGTTCATTTTAATTTATCTTCCACGTTTCCCACTGATCCATAAAGAGTTCTGAGTGTTGTTTTCCCTTTAGTTTGTTTATTTTTTCGATGTTTGTAAGTTTTCGTATAGTATTACGCTCAAGCGAACAACATTTATGAAGCGATCCCTTTAACTGCCAAATGAAGCCCTTAAAAAATACGTATCCAAATACTAAAGGAATATGATTACCAGTTTGGAAAATCAAAACTACAAAAAAAAAACACTCTTGAAGTGTTTACGCAGCGTGGCAGCAGGTACAACACATTTTGTTTACAACGCACTCGACCGTGCGTGTAAAATGAAACAGAACTTATAAAGAAACAGCTGCCAACGGAGCGATACAAATACACGACGATACGCTTACAAATGTAAACGGTGAGATACATACGTATGTACGTATGTATAGCAAAATCGCATCAAAAGAACCAGAATACAAAGCCCTACTTACCTGCAATTCGACTCATTATCCAGCCATACATATATAAAACACGCCAACTACCGACACGATCGCCAAAGCACCAAAAGCGAACGCGAATATTTTCCCTACATTGTTTCTGCGCCCTTTTAGCGATTTCATTTTTAAAAGGCGCACTTTTTCTTATTTTTAAATTCCTGTTTTTATTTTCACGCTTAGTTTGTTGTACGCCGCTTTTCTGTTGAAACTTTCCATCAGCGATCGCATTACAGCGGCGAACTGAACAGAAGCAAGGATCAGTTGATTACCGTGCCACACTGGCTGGCAATGAAGTAATAACTAACAGAACAAAGGCTCAGGATAGGTATCTTTTTCATTCGCACTTCGTTTTTAGTTTCTTCGCCTGCTTTGAATTGCGCATTATTGAGTTCCAGTGCGCTGTTTGGTTTGTTTGTTTTACAAGGATCCCCTGCTGTGTTCTTATTTGTATGCTACGCAGTATTTCATTCAAGTATGCGTCATTATGTAAAATTTTTATTCTTTTTTTGATCTTTGAAACTATTTATGTCAAAAGATAGATCACTGTTACAATTTGTCCTGATATAACTTTAATAGAAAAACTTCTAGGGTTTAAGTAAACTTTGCGGCTCCAATATTTGATAAATTGTCTTAGCTTTCACAGACAATGAGTTCTACGATTTATATATTTTTTCACCTATTCAGATCATAGAGACATCATTAATAGAAAGCCCTTGAAGCAGTGATCATCCAATAAATGAATAAGATCTCTTAAAGAACGGAATTGTCAATATGAGGTCTCTTAAGTAATTAAAAACAAAATAACTTTCAACAGTCCTGTAAGAATGATTTGATCCCCCAATTGTTAAATGCAAGGAAAATTCTCTATATTTTTGTTTAATTCTAAATCATCGATCAAGAAAAGGAATAGCTCAAAGACGATTTAATTATTTCTATTAGCGAGGCAAATAAATCAATGCTCAAGTAGAAACGATCCGTTCCTGTACCACAAATCTCGGTTAAAAGTATTGGGGTAAGTTGTACTCAAACTCTCCCCAAGTAGCTCTCCTGCTTCTCATAAAAGCTGAATACTTGCATCAAAAGACATTCAATTGTTTTCTGTTCAATTTCACCGGTAAAACTTACAGTTCATTTCCACCTAGCCTTAACTTACCTCAGCTCTTAACTGCATTTAAGCTTTTGGAAATTGGCTATTAACCTATGTTCTTTGTAACCAAACTAAATTATCTGAGTGTGGAGCCAATAAGGCCGCGCCTTGTAAAGGCAAGGACGAGTTTTGATATACTTGTTAGGCCTGGAGTCATATTTGAACGATGTTTTCCTACTTTCCAAACCGACATTGAAGATGCTGCTGTTTATTGGGGTAACTGGTCCCGAAATCCACTCATTGTTTAGAGCTTCAATGGACATCTCTGTCAAACTCATCTGCAGTCTCCTTTCCAGCGATTTTTCAAGCACAGTAACCCAAATTAGAGCATTCAGGCGGAGGGAGCAGATGATAATCGGATAAGGCTCCGCATTTCTTAACGACATTTCATTTGCTTAGAAAAGATGCCAAAAGCAAATTGGCTGCTCGATTATGTGAGATGGTGGCATGAGTTCCATTGCTGGATATTTTTTAAAGACCATTCCGAGTTTTATTGACGTTTTCCTTGGGCTCTTATTTATTTTACTTTTTGGGATTCAATGCATTTTAGTTTTAAGCGTTCCACAGTAGTTTTCCTGGGTATTTTACGAAATTTCTTTGAGATTTATAGCAAACTTTTTTGCTTGATTTTAGACTTTTTTGAGATTTCTGGATTCGAAATATTACACCTTTTGGATTAGTTAGTGCTTTTCGGGACTTTTAGCACGTTTTAGGAT
>NW_023463950.1:10334-12306 GCF_013731165.1 Rhagoletis pomonella | reverse complement strand
ACTACCTATGACTAGGTCAATTGGACCGGGGGTATAGAAATAGGGATCCGCAAGATCTAGGTCCTTAATTTCTGAGAGATTTGGTTTATGAAGTTGGAATGATGGGAGAAAGCTGGTGAGTTTTTGAAGGACAATGGCCTTAGTGTTTATGCTAATGTTGCAACGTTTGGAGAATAGGGTAAGTTGGCAAACTCGGTTGGCATTTTCAACGATAGTCCCGCCCATTCCGGTGATTGAGAAATTTTCTCGATAGGTAGGAAGTTGCAGACGTCTTTGAGCCTTTTCTGAGACGAATGATTTTTGAGAGCCTTGGTCTATTAAGGCTCTTAGGGTAAAGAGAGTGCCCATGTGCTTAATATGCACTTGGGCTGTGGGAAGAAGCGTCTTCTCATTGTTCGTCGAAAAATTCGCTTTAACGGGGGGATAACTTACGGCCGAGGATGTGGGAGAATCCTCGTAAGTGCCTTCAGTTATATTGAAAATGGGGTGTCTTGTATGACTGGAGGAAGGTTCGAGAGATTGGGTATGCAGCAAAGATGTGGAATTCAGGGATTGTTGAGTCGTTGGTTTCTTAACAGGTGCCTTAGCTTCCGGTTTACTAGTTGGTTTGATATGCAACATTGTGTGATGAGCCTTCTTACAGTGAAGAC
Source organism: Rhagoletis pomonella (assembly GCF_013731165.1). Taxonomy (NCBI): domain Eukaryota; kingdom Metazoa; phylum Arthropoda; class Insecta; order Diptera; family Tephritidae; genus Rhagoletis; species Rhagoletis pomonella. The sequence continues at coordinate 11,656 of NW_023463950.1, read as the reverse complement.
ATCGAAACGTGCTTTGGCAATTGTTGAGAAGGTGGTTGTAGGCCAAACAGTTGGAACAATAATTATTTTGTTTTCGGTTTCGGAGTTTTCGGAACTCGGGGCAAAGCTTCAAGGGATGGTTGTTGCTGCATAATTTGCATTTGGCCCCTAACTTTTCCTGTGAATGGTAAGACTGAACCTTCGCGGATGCCTTTTGGGGGAAAGAACTTCGTGCCTTGGTGGTTTTATAGCTGTGCAACCGTTCAACTACTTCATACCGGTGGTTAGGAAGGTCTTTCCTGGATTTAAGGGACTGTTCCCATAGTGCTAGAGTCTCCTCGGGTAGCTTCGTCGAGCATAAATAGATTAGTATAGGGTCCCAGTCACTCACGGAAACCCCTTGGGATTTAAGGCACGAGAGGCAATCATTGATTGTATTTTGAATTTTCTGGATTGCTTCGCTGTTTTCCGAACTAGCTGAGGGAAGGTAAATAGCAATTTAAGTTGCTTGTCGATTAAAATTCGCTTGTTCTTGAAACGAGCTCTTAAGGCTTCCCAAGCAAGGGAAAAGTTTTCATCGCATAACTTATAATGCTTGACAATGCTACCAGCCTTCCGCGAGTCTTGTTCCGTAAGTGATACAGTTTTTGAGCAGGGGTAAGTTTTGGGTGATTGAGGTAAACGGCCGTGAACATATCACGAAACGATGGCCAGTCCTCATAGCTACCATAAAAGATCTGGGTATCACAGTGTGGGACTTTGATGCACGGAACAGAATTATCGAAGAAAGCAGAAGAGTTACGCGAGGTGCTAGCCTGGTGACTTGGGTTACCTTGAAACATTTTAAGCTGGTCGAGAATATGGGATTTGCAAATATAAAATCCATCAGTGCATAATTGGAATTTGTTACCCGCTTCTTCTTTGAAGTCGGATGGAACATGTTTTTCATCAGTAAGGCAGACCTTCCGATATGAAAGTTGTAAACTTTCCCATCGTGCATTGAGATCCTGAAGCTTGATTTCCAGCAAAGTATCAGTGTGGTCTTCCGGATCTTCTTTTTCGAAACGCTCACAGAAAGTTGTAATATTGTTGGAGTCGAAAAGAAAATCTGCCATTACTGCGGATTCAGTCGCCATGACTTCAGATAACTATTGCGAAGCGGAAGTGCTTATGTTTTGCAAAGATGAAAAAACGGGATACTGTAAACAGTAGCAAGCCTAACTAGCTTTCTGGAAAAGATATAGATCGAAAACCCTTGGTATCTTAACGTGAGACCATAGGGTAAATGCAACCAAGACAACTTTATTTACTTCGCAACTAGACACTTTTGGCCAGGCGAGAAG
>NW_023463950.1:8079-10234 GCF_013731165.1 Rhagoletis pomonella | reverse complement strand
GAATGGCTAGATATGGAGCGCAATTAACTCCAAAGGTGACGGTTTTACGGGCAAAGTCCGTGAGTTTAGTATCGTTTTCCCTACGAAAGGGAATTCGTTGGTACTGTTGATCATCTTCGTGTAGAAGGATTTGGCGGTACATCTTTTGTATGTCCCCGTTGAAGACATATTTGTACAATCGCCAATTCAAAATGACAAACATGAGATCAGATTGTAAGGTGGGGCCAATGTGGAGAATGCCATTAAGGGAAGTTCCTGACGCTGAAGGTTTAGAGGCGTTAAATACCACACGAACTTTGGTGGATTTACTATCGGGTTTAACGACTGAATGATGAGGGAGATAATATGAGAAGCATTTGCCATCTTCATGGATTTCATAGGGAGTGATTGATTTCATATGATCTAGGGACAGATACTCTTCCAATACTCGATTATATTCTTCTTTGATATCGGGGTTTTTATTAAGCGTGTGTTCCATCCGAATCGCTTGCTTCATTGCTTGCGAACGAGATGGACCGAGAGTGAGGTTAGAAGGAAACTCGGATTTAAATGGCAATCTGACTACATATCGTCCATCACTTTGCCGATAGGTGGTGTCTTGATAAAATTTTTCGCAAAATGCATCAGCATCGGAAGGTGGACGGGGTTCAGTGATTTCTTCGGTTTCCCAGAAAAGTTTAAGTTGAGTGTTGAGATTTTCGCTTGAGTCTTCAACAACATGAGTGTGAAAACTGGCGCACTCAATTGATTTCAACGGCCCACTTAAATACCAACCAAAAATGGTATTTTGAGCTAGGAGACTTCCAAAAATTTGGTGCTTGACTCCTTCAAGGAGGATTTGTGGTATCAGGTCACTACCTATGACTAGGTCAATTGGACCGGGGGTATAGAAATAGGGATCCGCAAGATCTAGGTCCTTAATTTCTGAGAGATTTGGTTTATGAAGTTGGAATGATGGGAGAAAGCTGGTGAGTTTTTGAAGGACAATGGCCTTAGTGTTTATGCTAATGTTGCAACGTTTGGAGAATAGGGTAAGTTGGCAAACTCGGTTGGCATTTTCAACGATAGTCCCGCCCATTCCGGTGATTGAGAAATCTTCTCGATAGGTAGGAAGTTGCAGACGTCTTTGCGCCTTTTCTGACACGAATGATTTTTGAGAGCCTTGGACTATTAAGGCTCTTAGGGTAAAGAGAGTGCCCATGTGCTTAATATGCACTTGGGCTGTGGGAAGAAGCGTCTTCTCATTGTTCGTCGAAAAATTCGCTTGAACGGGGGGATAACTTACGGCCGAGAATGTGGGAGAATCCTCGTAAGTGCCTTCAGTTATATTGAAAATGGGGTGTCTTGTATGACTGGAGGAAGGTTCGAGAGATTGGGTATGCAGCAAAGATGTGGAATTCAGGGATTGTTGAGTCGTTGGTTTCTTAACAGGTGCCTTAGCTTCCGGTTTACTAGTTGGTTTGATATGCAACATTGTGTGATGAGCCTTCTTACAGTGAAGACATCGAAACGTGCTTTGGCAATTGTTGAGAAGGTGGTTGTAGGCCAAACAGTTGGAACAATAATTATTTTGTTCGACGAACTTACTGCGCTCCTGAGCCGAGAGTTTTCGAAACTCGGGGCAAAGCTTCAAGGGATGGTTTTTGCTGCATAATTTGCATTTGGCCACTAACTTTTCCTGTGAATGGTAAGACTCAACCTTCGCGGATGCCTTTTGGGGGAAAGAACTTCGTGCCTTGGTGGTTTTATAGCTGTGCAACCGTTCAACTACTTCATACCGGCTGGTGAGGAACTCGTCCATTTGGCACCAGTTAGGAAGGTCTTTCCTGGATTTAAGGGACTGTTCCCATAGTGCTAGAGTCTCCTCGGGTAGCTTCGTCGAGCATAAATAGATTAGTATAGGGTCCCAGTCACTCACGGAAACCCCTTGGGATTTAAGGCACGAGAGGCAATCATTGATTGTATTTTGAATTTTCTGGATTGCTTCGCTGTTTTCCAAACTAGCTGAGGGAAGGTTAAATAGCAATTTAAGTTGCTTGTCGATTAAAATTCGCTTGTTCTCGAAACGAGCTCTTAAGGCTTCCCAAGCAAAGGAAAAGTTTTCATCGCATAACTTATAATGCTTGACAATGCTACCAGCCTTTCCGCGAGTCTT
>NW_023463950.1:6659-8069 GCF_013731165.1 Rhagoletis pomonella | reverse complement strand
TTTTAAGCTGGTCGAGAATATGGGATTTGCAAATATAAAATCCATCAGTGCATAATTGGAATTTGTTACCCGCTTCTTCTTTGAAGTCGGATGGAACATGTTTTTCATCAGTAAGGCAGACCTTCCGATATGAAAGTTGTAAACTTTCCCATCGTGCATTGAGATCCTGAAGCTTGATTTCCCGCAAAGTATCAGTGTGGTCTTCCGGATCTTTTTCGAAACGCTCACAGAAAGCTATAATATTGTTGGAGTCGAAAAGAAAATCTGCCATTACTGCGGATTCAGTCGCCATGACTTCAGATAACTATTGCGAAGCGGAAGTGCTTATGTTTTGCAAAGATGAAAAAACGGGATACTGTAAACAGTAGCAAGCCTAACTAGCTTTCTGGAAAAGATATAGATCGAAAACCCTTGGTATCTTAACGTGAGACCATAGGGTAAATGCAACCAAGACAACTTTATTTACTTCGCAACTAGACACTTTTGGCCAGGCGAGAAGTGGGATTTGATTGGTCGAACCTTCGACGTCTGTTAAGGTGAATAGTAAATGTACCAAACAACCTTTAGAGAGAGATAAAAAAAGTTAGTCGAACTCTCGACTTCGGTTAAGGTGAGTGGTAAACGTACCAAACAACCTTTTAGAGAGATATAAAATAATTAGCCGAACCTTCGACGTCTGTTAAGGTGAATGGTAAACGTACCATTCAACCTTTAGGGAGAGAGAGAAAAAATTAGTCGAACCTTCGACGTCTGTTAAGGTGAATGGTAAACGTACCATTCAACCTTTAGGGAGAGAGAGAAAGAATTAGTCGAACCTTCGACTTCGGTTAAGGTGAGTGGTAAACGTACCAAACAACCTTTAGAGAGATATAAAATAATTAGCCGAACATTCGACGGGATCGACAAAGGTCCCAATCAGATCAACCGATAAGTGGGAGAAAACAAATAATTGTGCAAAACTTAGTTAACGCAGACCGCGTTCTTCAGAAATTTTAATTGGACCGTTAACACGGGACAGACGTTGATAACTGTTTGGCTTACAGTTCGCAAACCATTCAGGAGAGAAATTGGTTCGGTTCAAAATAAATGTCGACTTTTGTTCCGATCCGTACCGTGACAGTGAATTATTTGCTTAATCTTTTAATGAAATGGTATGCTACGCTAACGCACGCAGCGAGCCGTACGAAAAAAAAAATCGTAAAAATCGACCTTTATTTTTATTTTTTTTTTTATGAACCACAAATATATACGTGTGCAGTAAATGATATATACGTGGGAAGTAAGTTATTTATATAATATACGTGTATGTACTAGGGATATAAAAGGTATAAGTCACAGTTTTGCCGAAAATTTCGGCCGGCCTTTGGGTTGGACGCAAGTTTAGAGAGCCGAACTGGATATTAATTGCGG
>NW_023463950.1:5413-6559 GCF_013731165.1 Rhagoletis pomonella | reverse complement strand
CAAACAACCTTTAGAGAGATATAAAATAATTAGCCGAACCTTCGACGGGATCGACAAAGGTCCCAATCAGATCAACCGATAACTGTGAGAAAACAAATAATTGTGCAAAACTTAGTTAACGCAGACCGCGTTTTTCAGAAATTTTAATTGGACCGTTAACACGGGATAGACGTTGATAACTGTTTGGCTTACAGTTCGCAAACTATTCAGGAGAGAAATTGGTTCGGTTCAAAATAAATGTCGACTTTTGTTCCGATCCGTACCGTGACAGTGAATTATTTGCTTAATCTTTTAAGGAAATGGTATGCTACGCTAACGCACGCAGCGAGCCGTACGAAAAAAACCGTAAAAATCGACCTTTATTTTTTTTTTATGAACCACAAATATATACGTGTGCAGTAAATGATATATACGTGGGAAGTAAGTTATTTATATAATATACGTGTATGTACTAGGGATATAAAATGTATAATTCACAGTTTTGCCGAAAATTTCGACCGGCCGTTGGGTTGGACGCAAGTTTAGAGAGCCGAACTGGATATTAATTGCGGAAAACACCACTGTGTTCATGCACGTAACGCAACTTGCCGTAAAAACGTACGAATGCTAGTATTTATACCGCGTAATTAACGCAATTAAACCACTGTATTTTGATTGTGAAAATTTAGCAATTAATGCGAATAAAGCACTTTGTAAAAAGTATTTAGTTCAATGGAAGAAAAAATGTAAACACATGCAAACCTAATGAGAATTGAGTAATTGGGCTAGTTGTACATAAAACACAGGGATGTGACAATATTTAGCGCGAATATGCGAAAATTACAGGGAAGAGTTAAACCACTGCTTTGTATACATACATGCATATATTAAGCATTTAACGCTAGCACCGCACTTGCACAGTAATCTTAAAAATTTTCAAACCCCAGATAGTTTTGTGTTCGTACATACATATGTTGTGTGGCGAATTTACCCAAAGAGGAAAGATAGCATTGGCTGCCAATCTAATAAGAATTTAAAATGACTGAGTCTTCACACCGGCTCAACCGGTTCAAATTTGTAAGGCAGGGATGCTATATTTGCGCGAATGCGAATCCACATCTACGTACGTTTTGCCGTAATGCGAACAAACCACTTAACACACAAATT
>NW_023463950.1:4258-5313 GCF_013731165.1 Rhagoletis pomonella | reverse complement strand
TACGTACGTTTTGCCGTAATGCGAACAAACCACTTAACACACAAATTACCAAACCTTGCGAGAATCTTTTGTTTGTCCTCACCACGGTGTGTATACCCACATGTGCATATGTATGTTTGTATGTACGTGGTACAAACCCGCAAATGTATACAAAGCTGAATACGGCGATAGATACAAATCTAATAAGTAGTGGTTGGTTTTCAAAGCCGACTCGAGCGGTTCAATTTTTATTTTTACTGACGAGTAAGAGATTTTATATTGATGAGAATTAGAACGATGCACCGAGTAAAGCAAAAACTCGGCGCTGAAGTTGGCAACAACAAAAACAAACCACTCTGATCAGCTATGTACATACAGTAAAGATTTTGTGAGCTCGAGCTAATACAGCGAGTACGATCTGCAAATCGTTACGCTTGCATGTATGTATATGCATATACATATGTACATGCAAACATACATGAATATAAATGCCGTTGTCGGATAACGGTAACAAATGTATGTACATAACCGAAAAAACAACGGGATACTGGGACTTACTTGTGCTGTCTGGTACGGCTCATACTTTCCTGCCCGGTCACCGTTCCTAGATTTGCAGTGTTTGATGCCTGTGTCCTTCAATGGGAACTTAAGTACCGGCTTTATGGCGATCCCTCGTTGGTTGTGAAATTACAAGTCCCACGGTGGGCGCTGCTGATTCCCGCTTAATAAGCGCCTTGTTGAGACGAGTCTTATATGTCCCTCGGTTGCTTGCGAAACCTGAGACGTTGCGATTTGCTGATTTTATGTACGTTGTTGGGTTTTACATAAACCTTAATCCCACGGTGGACAGCGACAGTTCATTCACGTTTTTGTCATAAAATCGACTCACTTTATTTAAAATTTTATATATGTATTTAAACGCAAGCTAGGACGCTTTACACTTTTTCCTCACTTTTTTTGAGAAACGCAAAATATCTTTAAGAAATTGGGTCGCCGATGCAAATTTTGCTGCCGTTCGCTTTGCTGTCTAATTTGAAAAGGCAAGATGAACGTAAAATGGCAGTCGGGGCAATGTT
>NW_023463950.1:0-4158 GCF_013731165.1 Rhagoletis pomonella | reverse complement strand
CTTCTCGCCTGGCCAAAAGTGTCTAGTTGCGAAGTAAATAAAGTTGTTTTGGTTGCATTTACCCTATGGTCTCACGTTAAGATACCAAGGGTTTTCGATCTATATCTTTTCAAGAAAGCTAGTTAGGCTTGCTACTGTTTACAGTATCCCGTTTTTTCATCTTTGCAAAACATAAGCACTTCCGCTTCGCAATAGTTATCTGAAGTTATGGCGACTGAATCCGCAGTAATGGCAGGTTTTCTTTTCGACTCCAACAATATTATAACTTTCTGTGGGCGTTTCGAAAATGAAGATCCGGAAGACCACACTGATACTTTGCAGGAAATCAAGCTTCAGGATCTCAATGCACGATGGGAAAGTTTACAACTTTCATATCGGAAGGTCTGCCTTACTGATGAAAAACATGTTCCATCCGACTTCAAAGAAGAAGCGGGTAACAAATTCCAATTATGCACTGATGGGTTTTATATTTGCAAATCACATATTCTCGACCAGCTTAAAATGTTTCAAGGTAACCCAAGTCACCAGGCTAGCACCTCGCGTAACTCTTCTGCTTTCTTCGATAATTCTGTTCCGTACATCAAAGTCCCACCCTGTGATACCCAGATCTTTTATGGTAGCTATGAGGACTGGCCATCGTTTCGTGATATGTTCACGGCCGTTTACCTCAATCACCCAAAACTTACCCCTGCTCAAAAACTGTATCACTTACGGAACAAGACTCGCGGAAAGGCTGGTAGCATTGTCAAGCATTATAAGTTATGCGATGAAAACTTTTCCCTTGCTTGGGAAGCCTTAAGAGCTCGTTTCGAGAACAAGCGAAATTTAATCGACAAGCAACTTAAATTGCTATTTAACCTTCCCTCAGCTAGTTCGGAAAACAGCGAAGCAATCCAGAAAATTCAAAATACAATCAATGATTGCCTCTCGTGCCTTAAATCCCAAGGGGTTTCCGTGAGTGACTGGGACCCTATACTAATCTATTTATGCTCGACGAAGCTACCCGAGGAGACTCTAGCACTATGGGAACAGTCCCTTAAATCCAGGAATGACCTTCCTAACTGGTGCCAAATGGACGAGTTCCTCACCAGCCGGTATGAAGTAGTTGAACGGTTGCACAGCTATAAAACCACCAAGGCACGAAGTTCTTTCCCCCAAAAGGCATCCGCGAAGGTTCAGTCTCACCATTCACAGGAAAAGTTAGTGGCCAAATGCAAATTATGCAGCAACAACCATCCCTTGAAGCTTTGCCCCGAGTTTCGAAAACTCTCGGCTCAGGAGCGCAGTAAGTTCGTCGAACAAAATAATTATTGTTCCAACTGTTTGGCCTACAACCACCTTCTCAACAATTGCCAAAGCACGTTTCGATGTCTTCACTGTAAGAAGGCTCATCACACAATGTTGCATATCAAACCAACTAGCAAACCTGAAGCTAAGGCACCTGTTAAGAAACCAATGACTCAACAATCCCTGAATTCCACAGCTCTGCTGCATACTCAATCTCTCGAACCTTCCTCCAGTCAATCCAGACAACCCATTTTCAGTATAACTGAAGGCACTTACGAGGATTCTCCCACATCCTCGGCGATAAGTTATCCCCCCGTTCAAGCGAATTTTTCGACGAACAATGAGAAGACGCTTCTTCCCACCGCCCAAGTGCATATCAAGCACATGGGCACTCTCTTTACCCTAAGAGCCTTAATAGACCAAGGCTCTCAAAAATCATTCGTGTCAGAAAAGGCTCAAATACGTCTGCAGCTTCCGACCTATCGAGAAAATTTCTCAATCACCGGAATGGGCGGGACAATCGTAGAAAATGCCAACCGAGTTTGCCAACTCATTCTATTCTCCCAACGTTGCAACCTTAGCATAAACACTAAGGCCATTGTTCTTAAAAAACTCACAAGCTTTCTCCCATCATTCCAACTTCATAAACCCAATCTCTCAGAAATTAAGGACCTAGATCTTGCGGATCCTTATTTCTATACCCCCGGTCCAATTGACCTAGTAATAGGTAGTGACCTGATCCCACAGATCCTCCTCCAAGGAGCCAAGCACAAAATCTTTGGAAGTCTCCATGCTCAAAACACCATTTTTGGTTGGTATTTAAGTGGGCCATTGAAATCAATTGAGTGCTCCAGTTTTCACACACATGTTGTTGAAGACTCAGGCGAAAATCTCAACTCGCAACTTAAACTTTTCTGGGAAACCGAAGAAATCACTGAATCCCATCCACCTTCTGATGCTGATGCATTTTGCGAAAAATTTTATCAAGACACCACCTATCGGCAAAGTGATGGACGATATGTAGTCAGATTGCCATTTAAATCCGAGTTTCCTTCTAACCTCACTCTCGGTCCATCTCGTTCGCAAGCAATGAAGCAAGCGATTCGAATGGAACACACGCTTAATAAAAACCCCGATCTCAAAGAAGAATATAATTGAGTATTAGATGAGTATCTATCCCTAGATCATATGAAATCAATCACTCCCTATGAAATCCATGAAGATGGCAAATATTTCTCATATTATCTCCCTCATCATTCAGTCGTTAAACCCGATAGTAAATCCACCAAAGTTCGTGTGGTATTTAACGTCTCTAAACCTTCAGCGTCAGGGACCTCCCTTAACGACATTCTTCATATCGGCCCAACCTTACAATCTGATCTCATGTTTGTCATTTTGAATTGGCGATTGTACAAATATGTCTTCAATGGGGACATACAAAAGATGTACCGCCAAATCCTTCTACACGAAGATGATCAACAGTACCAAAGAATTCTCTTTCGTAGAAACAACGACACTAAACTCACGGACTTTGCCCTTAAAACCGTCACCTTTGGAGTTAATTGCGCTCCGTATCTAGCCATTCGCACCTTGCACCAGTTGGCAAACGATTCAAAAACTTCTTATCCTCTAGCCCAAAGAATCCTGACAAAGGAAACGTATGTCGATGATATACTGTCAGGCGGGCACGATATCCCCTCTTGTATAAATGCTCAGACTCATTTAATTCAATGCTTACTCTCAGCTGGTTTCCCCCTGAAAAAAATGACTGCTAATCACACTGAAATACTCAGTCATATACCAGCTGAAGACTTGCTTGACTCGGATTTCCTAAAATTGGATTGCTCTAGTTCTACTAAAACGCTTGGTATTCGATGGCATGCCTTAAACGACTCTTTTTCATACTCTATCGACCCCATTAAATCCCAGTGCAGTACTACAAAGAGGCAAATTTTATCATCGGTTTCGAAACTTTTTGACCCCGCTAGCGCCTATTATTATTCAGGCAAAAATACTCTTGCAACAAATATGGTTAGAAGGCACTGAGTGGGACGAATGTGTAAAACCTACCTCTCTTCAAAAGTGGAACCAATTCATCTCTGACCTACCCAGTGTAGAACAAATTCAAATCCCAAGGTGGACAGGATTCGCACCAAATCAAATAGTTCAAATTCACGGATTCTGTGATGCGTCAGAAAAGGCCTTTTGTGCATAAATTTATATCAGAACTCAAACAAATAATTCCACTTCTGCTCACCTGTTATTCTCAAAAACCAAAGTTCCACCCTTGCAAACAGTTAGTCTTCCGCGGTTGGAACTCTGTGGGGCAGTTCTTCTTTCTAAATGCATCAAAAATGTTGTAAACCAACTCCCGTTGGGTAAAACAGAAATTTACTTGTGGTCGGATTCGTCTATAGTCCTTTCCTGGCTGGAAAAGCCTCCATGTACTTGGAAAGTGTACGTGGCAAATCGCACTTCGCAAATTATCCAGAATGTTGGAAACGTTAAGTGGCGACACGTATCCACCCATCACAATCCCGCAGATCTTGGAACACGAGGCTGCAGGCCACAAGACTTAATTAGTCTACCACTTTGGTGGCATGGACCGGATTGGCTTTTGAAACCACCCGACCAATGGCCGGTATCCTTCCGACAGAAGATCCCTCCTTTGGAAGAACGCAAAGTCGAATCACTACATACGTTAGAAAATGGACCTGACCTATTAGACCGTTTCTCATCTTGGCCGAAAGTCTTGCGTGTGACGGCTTATAAGTTTCGATTTATTCACCGAGTAAAGCCAACAGCGTCAGAACCAACTATCAATTATGAGTCGGTTGTAATTAGTCAAAATGAAATGCATTGGGTTAAGAC
>NW_023463949.1:0-12307 GCF_013731165.1 Rhagoletis pomonella | reverse complement strand
AAAATGAGAAAAAGGAGAAGTTAGAGCTCGGTTAACGGTAATTTTTTTGATTTGCTTCTGATAGTATTCTAATGTCGCGTACGTTATGCAAAAACATTGTTAGTCTATGTCATTTGTATATTGGCAGTCGCAGGTAATACAGACTAAAATTCTTAAGCGAGAATTCTTCCAGTTAAAGATATACAGTAAAATGTTCTTTCCAACCGAAGTAAAACAAATTTTATTACCCTTTGAAGTTTGTCGCATACGTTATTGTAAGTACGAAAATTTCAATCAAATACATCAAAACCAATGTTAATTGCAAATTTTCCATTTAAATTATTTAGAATAGTTGTAAAACAATGAAACGGTGGCGGGAAGAGTTCTCAATAAATACATTTTATTACTTACGAGAAAAATTGTCGCGTACGTTATTGTCTTTTTTTAATATAAAACTAAAAAATATGAAAGGATTGTAAAGGTACATTATTTAGCTTAGTTTAGGAATATTTAAAGAAAAGAAAAACCCCATGATTCGCAGACTTTCGCATATATGCGTGTTTCCATGAAAATGTAAAACGAAAATGCAAGCAAATGAATTCAAACGGCTTTATAACTTTAAATTTCGTATTCAGATGGCGGAAAAAGGTTTTAAAAACGCGAAACGGTGGAGAGAAGAACTGAAAAAATTTAATTTAGTATGTGTTACTAGTAAAAATATTGTATGGGAGAAAAATCTGTCGCGTACGTTATTATATTTTTTTTTTTCAATAAAAACTAACCAGAGATAATTTCTATCAAAAAATGGAAGGATTGTAAAGGTACATTATTTAGCATAGTTTAGGAATTTTTAAATAAAATAAAAACTCTCATGATTCGCAGACTTTCGCATATATGTATATGTGCCTTAAAACCACTTCTTTTTTTGTCGCGTACGTTATCACCTGGTTTTGAACGGATTTTTTCCACACCAAAGTTTCGAGGCTGCTTATTTTTTTCTCAAACATAGTACCCTTTGGTTGCAACATAATCGTAATCTTTTTTTTTCTGTAACTTCTATTTTTGATAGATTTACGTTACTCTATAAGCGTACGAATGTCGCGTACGGCTGTATGGAAACACCCCAATGGTTATCAAAAAATACCACTACTGATTGGTAATAAAATATCACATAATTCAAATGGCCCGTTTCGGAAATTCTGACTTATTCAATACAATACAAAAAGTAAATGTTGTCCCTTTAGCGGCGGCTCGCGTTGGCTCGCCACCCCGTGCCGCGATCCCGCCGCGCTGCCCTCGCTTCACTGAGTAAAATTTATATCAAGAAAACTCAATTAAAAAACAGGTTTAAAATTCGTTTAACCGTCTTCAAAATATTTTCAAACTACAACTTCTTTTGTCATACTTTTTCAATTAACGTATCCCCTGGACAGAATTTGAGATTTTAAACAGATGGAAACCTCTTACATGTAGTATTGAAATGAAACCCTCGAAAACCCATTTCGATTGATACCCATATTCTAATAAATCATTAAAAATATTGAATAGTTTGAATTTAACCTTTCAAAAAGATGGAAACCTATGTGATACATATTCAAAACCATTTAGATTCATACCAATCTTCTTTACTAATATATATTTTGAAAGCCCTTTTTTATGTGTTCGCAAAGCTCGAAAACGGCCGAACCGATTTCTTTGAAATTTCATGCACCTGCTCCAGATGCCCCAAGGATGGTTGTAGGCTAAACAAAATTTCGATGTATAAAGGGAGCGTGGCACCTCCCATATAAACCGATTGCATATCTCTGGATGTGTTCATGGTAAAATAGTGGAACTTGGTCCGGCGATATATGAAATCAATCTTTTACTCATGGAGAAAAATTGGCTATTTGGAAACCGTACAAACACATACATATAATTCTTTTATATGCATGTTTGTAAGTGAAATCCTCCTAAATGCCCGGAACGATTTTAACAAAGTTTTTTGTGTGCTTTTGAGTGGCTCGCTGGATAGTGTAATTTCACAATTTCACTTGCCAGTTGGCGCTGGAGTTAAGTTATTACTAAAAATCTTATTTATGATCCACTTTGGCTAATATTCAAAATATGTATTGGTAACGGTAAAGGCTATACCACTGCTAAAAAGGGCTGCCAGGTGGCGCTGAAGTCATCACGAATAATCGCCAAGTTAGAAAAAGTGCCGTGAATATCAGATTAAATCCATCTGCTGCACCACTGAGTATATCGAACTCTTTTGTGTTATGATTGGCCCAATGGATGTGATTTGCCAGTATTATTATGCGTTGAAGCTTCATTCGGAGACACCAGGGTTGATTGTGCAGGGGTAAATCTCAAAGCACCACCGATAAATCAACCGCCAGGAACATTGCGCGAATTTTACTGTAATACTTAATTTAAAATAATTGAATTTAATTTTTTAAAAGGTGGCAACCTCTGTGAAAACTTAAATTTTATTCAAAACTTTCAAACTAAAGGTTTCTTAACAATATTTCGTTAGGCAACCATATTTTAATTCTTCAGATAGCTTGCGTATAATTAATTTAAATTTGACTTTTCAAAATTTATTCGAACTACAGCTTTTTTAAGCCTCTTTACACCCATTTTTTAATATAATTTTGAAATAAATAACTCCCTTAATTGAAGGTGAATTAGATTTTTTTAAAGGGTGGCAGCCCTCATCCATGAGTAAATAATGATTTTATATATCTCTATACAAAGTTCCAGTGATCTATCAAAAATATTTCCTGAGTAATGCAGTATGAAAAATTCCGTTTGTATGGGGGGTGCCACGCCCCCTTGTCTCGTCGAGATTAAATGTATCCTATATTTTAAGTTGGGCTAAATGAAAGCAGTGTGCAAACTTTCATGATGATCGGTTGAGTAGCTAAAGCGTGAAAGCGTAGCAAACAAACAAACTCACTTTCGAATTTATTTATTAGTAAGGATAAGGATATATACATACATATGTATATGAGGTTAAGTGCTTTTCGTTTTTGTCATTGACAGCTTTATACATAAACTAGCAGACCCGGCGAACTTCGTCTCGCCCAAAATTTTTTATATATTTTATTGAAACTTTTTGGTCCAACATTTTCACCAACAATTCACGTTTAAGGTTTGGTGGTCATTTGCCGCTTTAAATAACCTAAGGAAAGTGTTATATCCGTTCTTGAAATTCTCCAGTTGTGCGGCATTTCATTTTCACTCCCTGGCGGCAACAATGACCCGGTTCTATAGTGAATGTCCTAGAAGCTTTACAGTATAGTAGGTGGCAATTTCAAAATGGGGGCGAATCATTGTTCTACAGAAATGCAATATACATATACTTGTTTTAGACGAAATACCTTAAAAGTTTGAACGCATAATAATATTGGAAAATCACATCCATTGGGCCAATTGCAACGCAGGCTTTGTGAGAGACGGACGTGTTTCATTTGCGCTCCCGTAAACTCTGTTTTAATCTCGTATAATCGCCTTGTAAAAATAAGTGTTGCTATTTAACGCATCTGAGTTGCTGAGTTGAAGCTTCCCTACGCTTGCTGATACCTGTCTTCGCTTTACAAATTAATTCTGCTAAATCACCTTATGGATCCTGCCGGTAAGCGAAAAGCATCATCAGTAAACAAAGATTCGCCAGCATCAAAAACTCTACGGCTTGAGAGTAACGGATCCCTCTCTGAATCGATACTCGCAGCGTTGAAATCAACTGAAGATAAAATTTTGTTGATGGAGGAGAGGATCCGTGAGCGCATCAGCGGTCTCTACTCTCAACTTTCCGAAGAGATTGCTTCTCTTGAGCGTAAATTTACAGCTAAGCTGCAGGAGAATATTGAAGCGTTTGCTCAGCGTATTGACAAAATCGAACGTAGGTGTAGCCGGCTTGAAGAAGAATCTGCAAATGCGCTCGGCTTGTCAGCTGAACTAAAGTCAGTCAGAGAGGAGTTGAATAAACTCAAAAACGAGAAAGAGACTTGCACTAATTTGTCTGATGCTGTGATGTCCAATATTTTCGAGCGCGTGTGCAAATCAATTGAGTTTTCTCCTCCCCCCGTTCGTGACATTTTCCGCACTAAACATACGGCTGAGCGTCCCAACAGCGCTGTAATTGTAAAGTTTCACTCAACGTATGATCGCACTCGCACTCTCTCAGCTTTCTCTAACTACCGCAAAAAGTCCAAGTCTGCTGTTTCCCTTAAATTGGCCGGATTGGACAGTGACAGTAATTTTAGCATCTTTGAGAGCCTTTCCGCTAACAACAGAAAAATTCTACAAGCTGCTATTAAATACAAGAAGTCAAAAAAACTCTTTAGCGTATTCTCTCGACGAGGTGAAATATTCGTTCGCATTTCTGCTAGCAGCGAACCAGTTCCTGTACCCAGCAGCAGTGCTCTACTTAACATTGTTGGTGCTACTTAATAGTCTACATTGATGCATACATACATTTATACATACTTACATTTATACATACATACATTTATACATACATACGTTTAAGATTTACATATTCGCGTGTTCTACTGATATTGTTGTTTCTACCTTGTTTATTTATTTATCTCTATTTGCCTCTCAATATTTGTACAGAAAATTTATATTCACCAAACCTATGCTGATAATTTGTATACTTATGTGCACATGTATGAGCACTTATTTATTTCATTGTTGTTTACTTGAGTGTTTGTGCATTTGTTATAATTGTTTTCTCTTTTGTTTCATCTTTCCTAATCGTTGATTATTTAAATGCCGGCTGACCATACTGTCTTGCTCAATGTGCTATGTAAACACGCAGATGGCTTCAAAACTGTTCACTTCAATGCTCGCAGCATGAACATTGAAAAACTTGATTATGTTAGAAGTATCTTTGAACTTTCTTCTGTGGATGCCATATGTGTGTCTGAAACATGGTTTAATGTAGATATTCCGGACAACTTATACTCCATCCCAAATTACAAACTGTTCCGCAATGATCGTATAGGAAAAAGGGGAGGTGGAGTTGCTATTTATTGTAGAGATTATATAGATGTTAAGGTTGTAAGTCGTTCCTCTCTGTCTGAAATCGAGTTCCTATCTGTTGTCCTGTCCGATACTTATTCTAAAGTACTTGTGTCATGTGTGTACAATCCCAATAAAAACTCTTCTTATCAACCTTTCTTTGAAGGTCTTTCAACTCATTTAACTGACTATGATCATTTGATTGTTTGTGGTGATTTTAATATAAACTTATTAACTCTTGACTCTACATCGTCCAATTTCTTAGATACTGTTGCGTCTACTGGTATGTATATTGTCAATACCAAAATGGCTACTAGGTTTTCTTGTAATGTGCGACCGAGTTTGTTAGATATTTTTATTGTTCCCCTTTCCACGTCCGTTGTTCTATTTGACCAATTGTCTTTTGTCTCTGATCATGACTTAATTTTTTGTACGTTCGACTTTAAATTGTATAATAGCGTTGATGCAACTACGACCATCCAGTACCGTGACTACAATTCCATTAAATTCGATAGTATGCTTTCTGATTTGAACCAATTTGCATGGGATTATTGCTGGCAATTAGTCTCTGTTGATGACAAACTAGACTTTTTAACCCAAAGCATACGTTACTTTCTAAATAAGCACGTACCACTTCGCAAGCTAGCAATCACGTCACGTTCTTGTCCTTGGTTTACCAGGGATGTCAAATTAGCCATAAAAAGCCGCAACATCTCTTACAATGTCTGGAAAAGAAAGCCCACGAATGAAAATTGGACCGCTTATAAACGAGCTCGGAATAAAGCTTCTTCCTCTGTGAAATTTGCTAAAAAGAAATATTATTGTAGCAAACTCAATACCGATTTGCCCGCTAAACAGCTATGGTCTAACTTGAAAAGGTTGGGCGTACGGCCACGATCTGAAGCTTCTTGTCCTCTCGATCCTAATCTACTTAACTCATTTTTTCGTTTCGTCCAACTCCTCCACAGTATACAATAGCTCACTACCCATGACCACCTCCCCCAATTTGCCGCCTTCAACGAAATTTCAGTTCATATCGGTTGGGGAAATGGATGTTGCCAAAAGTGTTTACCGCATAAAATCTGACGCCATTGGCTCCGACGGCATACCAATCAAATTTATAAAATTAATTTTGCCGAACATACTAAGCTGTCTTACACATCTGGTAAACCATTGTTTCACCACTTCCTCCTTCCCCTCTGCTTGGAAAGTTGCAATTATTACCCCTCTGGCCAAAAAACCAGGTGCTTCCGAGCCTGCGGATTTCAGACCCATAAGTATTTTAACAGGGTTATCAAAGATATTTGAGTCGCTTATGGCAAAACAAATAAATGACTTTATCGAGGTAAATAATCTACTCAGCCCGCTTCAATCAGGTTTTAGAGCTGGCCATTCTTGCTCGACTGCAGTCACTAAAGTACTGGACGATATCCGGCAGGAGTTTGATGAAGGTCACTTAACGTTTCTGTGTCTTTTAGATTTTTCCAAAGCGTTTGACTCTGTCAACCACAGCCTCCTGTGTAGAAAATTAACTACCTTTTTTGGATTTGGTGAAAGTGCAGTAAAGCTTCTGAACAGTTATCTGTGTAACAGAAAACAGAAAGTTAAAATCGACAACAACTTCTCTGAAATGGCGCTCACATGCTCTGGAGTACCTCAAGGCTCTGTGCTAGGTCCCCTTCTTTTCAGCATTTTTATCAATGACATTTTCAAATCATGCTCACACGTTCGCCTACACGCCTACGCCGATGACGTTCAACTATATATATCTAACCATATCAGCATGGTCCAAGACACAACACTTAGGCTTAATGAGGACCTGCGCGCGATTCTTGAGTGGTCTGTTGGAAACCTTCTCAGCCTCAACGCTCTAAAATCTTATGTACTCCCTATTTGCAAAGATAAAATACAAGTTTCTGATATTCCTCACCTTTATATTGGTTCTACAAAGCTTCAATTAGTCAGCAAAGTGAGAAACTTGGGTTTTATTATTAATTCTAAGATGACTTGTGAGGACCACGTCAATGAAGTTGTGAGTAAAATATACTACACCCTGCGATGCCTGAGAGTATCCTCGCCTTTCGTACCTTCAGGCACGAAAAAGAAGCTGGTTCTGAGCACAATTGTTCCTCTTATTACTTACTTCGAAGTAGTGTACAGCAAATTGGACTTTCACTCCCTGCACAAACTCGATGTTGCATTAAACCATGCCACTAGGTATGTATATGGCTTGAAGAAATTTGACCATATATCTACTTTTAGGAACTCAATACTTGGCTGTGACCTAACAAACTATTTAAAAGCTCGTAATTGTATTTTTATGTTTAAATTGCTTGTTTACAAAAAGCCGGAATATCTATATGAAAAGCTTAAGTTTTCCAAAAGCTCACGCTCCTTTAATTTGATATTGCCGAAATTTAACTACTTAAGCTCTTCAAGGCTTTTTTTTGTTAATGGTGTTAGACTTTGGAACTCCCTTCCACTGTCTCTAAAGAACTCACTGCGTGAAAGTAATGTAAAACAATGTATCTTTGAATATTTTTCCAGTTAAGTCGCATAATAAGGTGGTCATAAATTTTTTATTTTATAAATTTTTTATTTTAATTTTTTTTATAAATTTTTTATTTTTTTATTTTTCTATTTGGCTTTTCTAAGTTAATATTTACATATGCATACATAGCTATATTTATATAATTGTAATTTTTATTTTATTTTAATACATATTTTTGTAATCCGTTATTTGTATTGCGCAATAAAAGTTTAATTCTTAATGCGCTAATCTACTTAAATAAACAAATAAATATACTCAATGGTGCAACAGGTCGATTTAATCTGACCTTCATGGCACCTTTTCTCACTTGGCTATTTTTAGTAATAGCACCACTCGGCAGCACGTTTTTGCAATAGTATTGCATACATATTTAAAACATTTGCCAAATCGGATCATAAATAAGATTTTTAGTAATAACTCAACTACAGCGCCAACTGTCGGATTAAGGCATCCAGAGACCCACTCAAATACACAAAAAGTTTCGTTAAAATCCGTAAAACCATTTAGGAGGAGATCACTAACAAACACACCTACAGAAGAATAAAAAAATTCATTCAAAGATAGCTAAAGGTCGGTACGTTTGTAGGCCTCACACCCGTTTTCAAATAGCTCAAATTTTCTCCATGAGTATGGGCTTGATTTTAACTATGTATATACATATCTCCATACGAAGTTCCAGTACTGTACCATGAATACTTTCAGAGATATGCAGTATAAAAATTCGATTTATATGGGAGGTGCCACGCTTCCCTTTCCAAGAGCTGCCCTCTTTCTTCATGAGTGTGCGATTGATTTCGTATATCTCCATACCAAGTTCCAGAACTCTACCATATGAACACTTCCAAAGATAGGCAGTATGAAAAATTCGGTTTGTATGGAAGATGCCACGCCCCCTTTTCCAATAGTTCGAATTTTTCTCCAAGTGTATGCGATTTATTTCGTACATCTCCATACAAAACTCTAGAACTGTACCAAAAAATTTCCAGAGATAAGCAGTATGAAAAATTCGGTTTGTATGGGAGATGTCACATCCCTTTTTACAATAGCTAAAAATTTTCTCCAAGGGTATGCGATTGATTTCGTATATCTCCATACCAATTTCCAAAACTCTACCATGCACACTTTTAGAGATATGTAGCATGAGAAATTCGGTTTGTATGGGAAGTGCCACGCCCCCTTTACATATAGATATTTTTCAGCCTAAAACCATCCTTGGGACACGTGCGGCAGGTGGCAGTTTCAAAAAAATCGGTTCAGCCGCTGTCGAGCCTTGCGAAAACTAAAAAACGGCTTTCTAAATATATATTAGTTGAGATATATTATATATTATAATTATATTTTGACAGTATCCCTTGTTTCTGATTGGCGCAAAAAAATCTTGCCTAGTGACGAACTCGCCCCTTGATATGGTCGTTGCTCAAAGCTATTTATATTCGAAATTGCATGAAAATTGGAAAACAGGAATCTGTAAGCTTATCCAGGCAAAAAGCTACCTACGTAACGAATTTTAAGCAAATCGGGCCATAAATACGATTTCTTCGAACAGATCGGTGCCTGGTCCACTTCTCGGACAAAATGGATCATATATGCTAATATATGCTAAAAAGCTACCTACGTACCGAATTTTAAGCAAATCGGACCATACATACGATTTTTTCGAATAGATCAGTCCCTGGTCCACTTCTCGGAAAAAATGGACCATATATCCTAATATATGCTAAAAAACTACTTACCTACCGAATTTTAAGCAAATCGGACCATTTACCGAAAAAATGGGTCATATATGCTAATATATGCTAAAAAGCTACTTACGTACTAAATTTTAAGCAAATCGGACTATAATAAGATTTTTTCGAATAGACTGGTCCCTGGTCCACCTACCCGAAAAAAAGTAAAATTTTTTTAGCCTAAAACATGGTGGTTACCGAAAGCTCTTTGTATACAACATTTCATGAAAATCGAACCAGCCGTTCGCGAGATTACCTTTTACAAAAAATATATATATAATTATATAATTAGTATATATACCTGAAGTTAATTTGCATCTTACCTATTTAAAAGAAAATTTCATATACATACATATACATATCTATACAAATTAATATTATATACATACATATGTTATGTATATATCTATGAGATTTTCTTTTAAATCAGTAAGATATATGTACAGAAAAGTTTAGGTACACGATTTTTTTTTCAATACGGGATATATTTTTTAAATATTTTATTTTTCGCAATTTTTTTATAAAAATATGGTTAGTTCTACAAAAAAACCCCAAAAATCAGAGTTCCAAACCTTGTGCAAAATTAAAGAAAATTCTGCAAGTTTTCATTCAAATATTGCATTTTTTTTCCAATTTTAGTATAACAAAGGGCAAATCTGAGGAAATTGAGACTTTTGCTAACTTCCTCCATACATACATGGGCGTAGCAAGGTAGGGGCTGGGGGAGTTATTCTCTAACTTCAAAGCACTTCCATTTAAAAAGGGTAAAAACCTGGCTGCAGTCGACAATGAGCAAAAATAGTGCAACTGTTTATTACTTTGTCTTTAGGTTTGTGTCTTTTCTAAGCGTACAACGAAAGTTTTGTATCACAGAACCAATCTGAGATTATTGATAGAACTATAGACCGGTTGGGTGAACAGCGTTTACTTCTTAAGTGTGACAAAACAAAATCAAATAATATATTTAGTAATTTATTTTTGAGCTATAGGCCGTATGTTAAATAAAGCATTAAATGTTTTTCTGTTTTGTTTACTTTTTAGTTTTATTTTCGACCAATAAGCAACACAATCGTAATATATTTAGCATAAATGAATATACCAGCATAAAAAATCTGCATACTCAAAATGTTCAATACGTCCTCATATTTATGCATACCTATGTATATAATTTAAGAGAAAATATTTCGCTACAAAGCAATAATTATAAATTATTAGTTTACCTTACAAAATTGCGGAGGAATATTACAGAGTATACGAAAAAAAGTAAATTTTTTTATATTTTTTATTTTGAAAAACGTCTGGTCCGGCTATTTGGTTTACTATACATGTATGTAGAACTATGAATTTAAAAAATACATCAGGGTTTAGTTGAGATATTCGCTTTTCACCACTATGTTTTGTACATTTCCCAGTACTGCAAAGCTTTTGACTGCCATTCAACTGGGAGTGGGCCGCGTGCGCTGGGTTTGGGTCCCGCCACGTTAAAACCCTGCCCAATGAAAAAAAACACATGCCTCGGATGATACCCCCTTCTTTTGATGACGATCACGGCAAACATAGGAAGGACTATGATTTTAGGGTATGCACTTGGAATATCCGAACCCTTAATCGGGATGGTGCCTCTGCCCGGCTGGTTGATGTCCTAGGGAAAATAAAGTCTAGCCACAATCCGCATCAAAGCGAGATTCTTCAACATCTCATTCATATGTGCCAGTGCCCCGATGGAAGAGAGGGACGAGGCATCCAACGCTCTGTTAGCTTAGAGCGTACATATTAGCTGAGGGTGATCGACTTCGCCGCATAAAAAGTTCCATCAAGCTACATGGTTGTCTCCACATCGAAAAACGGGAAACCAAATCGAGGATGTTGTGATAGATGGAAGGAATGCTTCCATGTTTTAGATGTACATACGTACATCCCGAGGGCCAAACATCGACTCACAC
Source organism: Rhagoletis pomonella (assembly GCF_013731165.1). Lineage (NCBI taxonomy): Eukaryota > Metazoa > Arthropoda > Insecta > Diptera > Tephritidae > Rhagoletis > Rhagoletis pomonella. The sequence continues at coordinate 1,097 of NW_023463949.1, read as the reverse complement.
TATACTATATTGATGCATCCAATATACGACACAACCTCGGAGCAACAAAAAAAGGGCCCCCAACAATCCGAGGAAAGTTCAACGTCGAAAAGCAGCAATCAAAACAGACGGCCAATGGATTCGGTGCTCGACCCTCATACCTGCTGTGAGAGAGCACTCTTCAACAAACCGACTTGCGCAATCAGTGGAACCACGTTTCCCGCTCTTTACTGGTACGATGGGGAGTGTGAGAAAATGCTTGAAATGCTGGCCGACAGAAAAAACAGCCGAAATTTTTAGCAGAGAGTTGAGCGACTTACGGAAGGTTTCAAGACTCATTTCACACCTTTTGACCCTTTTGAATGGCAGAAGCACTGAAAGAAGTGGAGAAGACGAACCCGAGGTTCCAGTCGATGACGATGGAGTCAATATCCCAGCGCCTGACTATAACGGCCTGTCAGCTGAGCTATTTAATTACGATGGCAAGGAGGTAATAAGGTGCATGCCCGACGACTGGAATTCAAGTGCGCTCTGCCCAATCCACAAAAAAGGCGACCCGCCATGCGTGCCAACTACCGCGGGATCAGCCTTCTAAGCATCGGTTGCAAAGTCTAATCGAATGTATTGTCTACCATAGGTATTCACAATACGCCAAATCTTGGAAAAGACCCGCGAGAAAAGGATCGGCACTCACCACCTATTTGTCGACTTTAAAGCCGCTTTCGACAGCACTAAAAGGAGTTTCCTATATGCCGCTATATCTGAATTTAACAACCCCTCAAAACTCATACGGCTGTGAAAAATTACGTTGCGCAATACCTCCAGCTCTGCTCTGTTGCCGTTCGCCACCAGACGGCGTTTCAGACAGGACGACTCTCTTTCATGTGACTTCTTTAATCTGATGTTGGAGAAGATAATAAGAACTGCAGAACTGAACCGCTCAGGAACAATTTACTACAAGAGCGTACAATTACTGGCTTATGCCGATGACACTGACATCATCGGTAAGAAAAACCGCGAAGTCTATCCTTGCTTTTCCAAGTTGGACAAGGAAGCAAAGCGAATGGGTCTGGTGATAAACGAGGACAAGACGAAGTATCTCCTGTCATCAAACAAAC
>NW_023463948.1:0-12308 GCF_013731165.1 Rhagoletis pomonella | reverse complement strand
CTTTCAAAAAAATTTTCTAGTAAAGCTTTCCCAAACACATTTTTTTTTGGTATCAATTATGTAATATTTCATTAAATTTCAAAATTTTCAGTCTTTATTTCGGGTAATAATTCTATTGAAAATATTTCCACGATCAAGATTCCTCAAATACCTTTCGTTTGGTACCCATATTTTAATTGAATTAAATTTTCAAATAGGTGGCAACCCTCCTCAAAAAACTTTCGACTGTAAGCCTTCTTAAAGTTATTTAATTTGATACCCATATTAAAAAATTTCATTTATTTTATAGCTGATTACTAAAAAATACCGCTTAAATCTAAACTTCATATTTTGTGAAAATATTATGAAAATTTTCACCAACATTTTTAACTTTTTAATCAGCATCTTTAGAAATTTGAAATTTTGGTATAATAAAAAAAATTTAAGTACCTAGTATTTACCGCCATTCTTGGCAATTTTTTTGTTGACTGTGTTTCCCATTTTTTCATATAAAAAACTTGTCGAACATTGTATGGCAAAAAATTCATAACACCGCCATTAAAAAAAATGCCAAAATCAGCAGTAAGTCCTCGCTAACTCTAATTTGCACCTCATTTAACTAGAATTTTATAGACTACAAAACTGCATACCATAATTTTTTGTAAAGACGCTTACTAAAATGTTTAAATTTTGCAGAAATTTCATAATTTTTGCACGAAGTCCGAAACTTGGGTTTATATGGTGTTTGTTTCATAAAAAATAATAAACATTAAATAAACTAAAAAAAAATTGCCAAAACTTGCTAAAATGTCGCGTCCCAGTGTATATTTGGGTCACTTTATTTTTTCCTAAGAACGTAGCGAGGAATTTTTCATAAAATTTTTGTTATGAATGTCTTAAATTTGAGTGTGAAGTTTTATTCGCAACACTTGGAAAAAACGGATAAATAGCACGAATTTGAAACAAAACTCTCTGGGACGACAATATCTATGAATAATTGTATCATGGTGCTAATATCCTTTGGTGTTGCTCTGACAGGCATGTACAGAGAGTGAGCAGGTCTTTAAAAGCGGGAAAGTTTCGAGTATATGGGCATCAAAATAAAATTACATAGTTTAATTGTTAAAAACTTAAAAAGAGACCGGCTTGTTCAATGTAAATTACTGGCTCTTTCTCGAAACAATGTTGCCCTAAAGCATTGTTCACTTAAAATCCGTACGTGTTCCAGCAATTCCTGTACGGCAATTGTTTGAATGTATTAAAAAGTTGCAATGCAGATCGTTAGACAATAGATCTACCATTATGAGGTTGAAATTTCATAGTACTGGCTTTTAATTTATTCGCGTTGGAAGTGGCTGCTAAAAAATAACGTTGAACGAATTCGTTGAAAATCCGACACTCTCGAGATCAAAAATTAAATTAAAATATACCAAAAACTTCTAATTTTCCTCAAAAAATCAATGAATGGATTCCTTCTGCTTAAACTAACAGAGTAAGCTAATCATCAAACAAAATCATTTCGCACCAGCTTAAGGATACTCGCGCGAGAGAATTGGAAAAGCTATGGAAATTGGAAAGCTATGGCAAGACTTAAGCCTTATCGAGTTATAATATATGTAATTCTGTTAGATTAAACTAATTTTATAACAAAAACCTCACCCGTTTACTTTACCCCAATGTTCACACCAAATGTGGTATTTTTTTAGTAATGACTAAAAAACATGTTTAAAACTTGACTTCGGTCAACTCCCACGTTAAAAGTTTAAAGCTAAAAAGAAACAGGGTGATATCCTCTTAAAACTAAATTTATAGAAGTTGACACAGTTGTCAAAGGGATATGAAATGACGAGAGAATCGAAACAGTCTCATTAAAACTCGATCAGACTCCACAATGGGTCATATGATCCCAGAAATATGCTGGAAGGAGCACTTGCACAATGTGGTAAGCGTATCATTTACTTTAGACCTTCAGTAAAGTTTTGGTTGGTTTTAATGAAAATTAAGTATTCACAGGTAACTTTAAATCGGTTTGAAGCCAAAGATATGAATAAAGTTCTGGAACTCATCAATTTAGGAATATGTCCTATTTACGTCAAATCGAAAAATACACTTTATTTATTCAAAACAAAATTAGTAGAGATGCGCGAACTATGAAAAAACATAAACTAAAGATAGTTTAGTGGAACAAGTTAACTATCAAGTCTCTAGAACGGGTGTTCAGAAAAATTTTATCATTATCAAAGAAATTGTCTGTTATTTGTTTATCCAAGCAAAATATGAAACTTTTGCTAATATCTATCTATAGCTGAATTCGTCCCCTTATTTTAATATATTAAATATTATTTTCTGAAAACATGTTAAAAAGATATAACCCATTTTATGCGTACTGATTTTGAGTGAACAATGCTTTATTTTCCTCAGCCTTTTCACGGCTTTTCGTGTTCATTTCTCAAAATATTGCCCCCCCGACTAAGCAAAAGTGCAATACTTTCTACTAATATAGCCTTTTTGCAGGGCGAAAAGTAACCTAGTGCAAATGTTACAATATAAGAAAGCAAAATTTTTCAATAGAAAAAACCGCCATAAGTCTGTAATTGGTCTATTTTTTATATTTATTTAAGTAATAAAACGTGACTTCTGTTGTAGAGTTTAATTAATCAAGCATAACGGCAGTTTTATTAACTAAAAATAATTTAATGAACTTATTAGGCTTTCAACTTTATTGGATTAAAACATGTTAATTTTAGCAGAAACATTTTAGCCGTTTTTTTGGCCGTTTTTTTTGGCCGACCGGCGAGGCCCAAAAAGTTCTGGCAACACTGGTGGTCACAGAGCGCTCAGTAAGCTATGACATGTCGATCACTGCGCTAAACAGAGAAAGAAAAGTGTGTGCTATGACATGCCCAGACTTGTTTGTCTCAGTTCAGTTTTGCTATCGCCGCGAGTTGTTTCGGTGCGCGCATAATATATAATTTGAAAGTGTATATTTAGCCAAGGAAAAAGCAAAGCAGTATACTTAAACCAGCACTTCGGGTAAATTTTTATTTGTGTCAAATTGGAACATTTTTTCCAATAATAAACGATTAGCTGATTCAAGTCTACAGGAAGTTCACAGAGTTAATTGAAAACTTGTATCAACCAAAGTATTGGTTATATTTGCTCAACAATGGTTTGATTCAACTAACAATATTGTCCAATCAAGGTAGTCGTTTTGTAATTATTAACAAATATACATTTGTCCCAACTAGAAGTCTCAAGTAAATTGCAGACTTTCGCGAAGTAGATATTTATTTAGCCATATCCAACTATGCTACTTGGTCACCATAACCAAACCGTGGTAATTATAACTAAACCTTTTTCTGGGTATACGTCAAAAACCGACAATAGAAATGCTTAACTTTAGATAGTTTTATTTTTAATCTACCCTTTAAATATAAAATGAGCTTTAAAGTTAAAGGTTAATTCAGAAAATGACCCTTAGGGCCGGTTGTTGAATATCTGATTAGCACTAATCGGAGGTAGAAGCTCCGGTTAAATACAACGACTGCTTTATCGATCACATGTTATATGCATGATGTCGAAATCGTCGATAATGATGTTTAACCGGCAAGTAGTGATAACCAGACATTGAACAACGGCCCTTAATGTGTTAGTATGCCCGCAACTGTTCTAGCGCGTTCTTTAGATCTGGCTCACAAGCATGAGTATATTCTGGTCTCGGAGAAAATTGCGGTTGCCTCACCTACGATTTGGTAATTATAATTACACCATGTGTCCAGAGAAAGTAGACCTTAATAACAACACCCTTTTATGAACCATCCGTTAGGTTGAATGGGATTTATAGAAATATGCTTCAAAGAAATATTACTTAGTATTTACCAAACCCTTTAACTAAATTAACGGTTTGGTACAACCTAGATGAAGATCAGAAGCTTTAATGTATTTATTTATTTGTATTTATTTATTTAATCTAGAAATACAACATTTCTTACAGACTAAAAATAAAAATAAATAGTAACTACTTACAAACTAATTAACTAAAACATTTACTTTTCCGGCGTTTCGTAATACGTTGCGGTGTATTTTATTTAAAAGAAATACAGTCTGTTGCAGTGGCGGTCAAAAAGAAGAATTAAAATGTGAACACTGTTTCACTGCAGAAAACTTTCGCCGCAATTGACAAATAAAACGAGCTTTTCGCTTGTCATTATTGACTGTGCATACCTATGACTACTGGTGATGGCACGACGATGACAATTGAACTGTGACAATTGACTTCTGTGACAACACGCGAATCGGGCTAGAAATTGTAAATTGGACCAAAATAATCGATTAATTTAATCAAATGATTAGTCGCTACCATCCCTATGTGTACGGGAACGAGGCGAAAATCTTAAAACTAAAATTGAGTATCAAGTTGCGTGCAACCTGCGTCACAGCTGTCAATTCAAATGAATTTTGACAAGCAGTACGTGTGATCAGCTTAAATCCAAGTTCTTGATCGTGTAACTGCACTAGACGGGTGCATGCGAACTTTTTTTCGTTACGGTCGAATATGTACAAATGCATCAATACACGACGAATAGATAACTTCCTTTTGCGGTAAAAAAATGGGAAAATTCAGTGAGAAATTTGTTTGCATCATCAGGATTTGCTGTGTAAATTTAAGTACGTTCATATCTACAAAGTACATATGTACTACGATACAGCGGAACAAAGGTGGCGCCTTCCGCGGACCGCTAATCCTCTCTTTGTCGATTTGACAGCATCCACCCTTTCGCTGACGTCACAATATTTTTTTCACACTAGTGATGAATATTAAATTTTCATATTGTACCTATTTGCCGAAAAGTTTTATCTAAAAGGTAAACATGTATTTTTATGTGCATAAATTTTTGATAGCTGGTGGACTACATCTTCCTTCTGTGCCATATATACTTTTGGACTTACAGGAAACAATAGTGGTATTCATCTAAACCGATAACTTTATCAAGCAGATAATCTTATAAGTTTACGCACTCTGTTACATGAACGACCCACACTCTCTTTACGTTTACACATGCGACAATAGTCGTGTTTTCTTTGGTTATAGAGCTCAGTATCACTAACTTTATACTACTAGCACGGGGATAAAGAAATTATAGAAACTACCTCACTAAATTGAAAAAAAATTATATTTACGAGATAATATCTATTTAAATAAATATACATATAACATAAAGGCGATTAATTTGAACCAAGTTAGAAGAAACAATGGCAGAATGTCTGTTTGTGTATGAATTCATTTGTCACGGCTACCAAAACTTTGCGGCCAAATTATCAGTGAAACAAAACAAACAGACGGGATAATAATTGAACCAGATCTCTATCAGAATCCTATCGTTGTTATTGAATTTGCGTGCAAAATTTGTATGCGGATCCCGATTATTGCCCAAGAAAACATAGCTAGAGTTGCAACAGAGTTTCATTGGCTTCAGTTTATCAAGTTTATTCAATGAAATCGCTGGATAAATTTATCAGAAATGTGTAAACGAGTTTCCATACAAATTTTGACAGTTCATTTATAAGGTTTACACAATTATAAGTTTATACGGTTTACAATGCATTTATAAGGTTTGATGAATACCCTTAATGTGTCTAAAATAATGTGCTTGTACCGAATCTACGTTCAAATTTAAGTAGCTTAAGGGTAGGTACAATTCTACCCAGTTGTTCATATGAAGCCTCTCAAAGCAAACGTGACGATAGCAACGAATAGAGAAGATGAAAGAGAGAAAAACAGCGTCGGTTGCCATTTGTAAGAAAATCGTAGTTATGTTCATCTAAAAACACTAAGCTAGTAGAAATTAGCATGCCCGACGACTGGAATTTAAGTGTGCTCTGCCCAATCCACAAGAAAGGTGACCCCGCCATTCGCGCCAACTACCGCGGGATCAGCCTTCTAAGCATAGGTTACAAGGTCTTATCGAGCGTATTGTGCGAAAGACTGAAGCCCACCGTCAATGAACTGATTGGGCCTTATCAGTGTGGCTTTAGATCTGGAAAATCCACCATAGACCAGGTATTCACAATACGCCAAATCTTGGAAAAGACCCGCGAGAAAAGGATCGACACTCACCACCTATTTGTCGACTTTAAAGCCGCTTTTGACAGCACTAAAAGGAGTTGCCTATACGCCGCTATGTCTGAATTTGGCATCCCCTCAAAACTCATACGGCTGTGTAAAATGACGTTGAGCAATACCACCAGCTCCGTCAGAATTGGAAAAGACCTCTCCGAGCCGTTCGCCACAAAACGGAGTTTCAGACAGGGCGACTCCCTTTCATGCGACTTCTTTAATCTGATGTTGGAGAAGATAATAAGAGCTGCAGAACTGAACCGCTCGGGAACAATTTACTACAAGAGCGTGCAATTGCTGGCTTATGCCGATGACATCGACATCATCGGTAACAAAAACCGCGAAGTCTGTTCTGCCTTTTCCAAGTTGGATAGGGAAGCAAAGCGCATGGGTCTGGTGGTAAACGAAGACAAGACGAAGTACCTCCTGTCATCAAACAAACAGTCAGCACACTCGCGCCTTGGCACCCACGTCACTGTTGACAGTTACAATTTCGAGAAGGTAGAGAATTTCGTTTACTTGGGAACCAGCATTAACACCGATAATAATGTCAGCATTGAAATCCAACGTAGAATCACTCTTGCCAACAAGTGCTACTTTGGACTGAGTAGGCAATTCAGGAGTAAAGTCCTCTCTCGACGTACGAAAACCACGCTCTATAAGTCACTCATCATGCCCGTGCTGGTATAAGGCGCAGAACCATGGACAATGACAACATCCGATGAGGCGGCTCTTGGGGTGTTTGAGAGAAAGATTTACGGTCCTTTACGCGTTGGCGACGGCGAGTACCGCAGACGATGGAACGATGAGCTGTATGAGCTTTACAACGATATGGACATAGTGCAGCGAATTAAAATACAGCGGCTCCGCTGGCTTGGTCATGTCGTTCGAATGGACACCGACGCTGCAGCTCTGAAAGTTTTCAACTCGGAACCCGCTGGTGGTAGCAGAGGAAGAGGGAGGCCCCCACTGCGATGGAAAGATCAGGTGGAGAAGGACTTGGCTTCACTTGGCGTTTCCAGTTGGCGTCAGTTGGCACAGAGGAGAAACGACTGGCGTGCTTTGCTGAACTCGGCCAAAATCGCTTAGGTGGTTACAGCGCCAAAAAAGAAGAAGAAGAAGAAGAAGCAGAAATTAGTGACGCGAATTCTAAGCAAGTTATTTGCGTTTTTTTATGGTAAAAAAGTTTAGTAGCAAAAACTAGTGTTAATTATAACTAACTATCCGTACGAGAAAAAACTTAGCACGGACATTTTTATGATGACGTCACAAAAATACCTGATTCTGTCAAACTCGATAAAGGCTGTTGTCAGTTGCATGCAAGCAGGTTGCCATATGGTGTCGTTTGCGTTTGGCATCCAAGTGAAAACGGCCCTATTTTAATTTGGCCGCTGATGTTGACAATTTTTTTTTCGTTTTCCATGCGAACAGCTGATTGTAGCTAGAACAGAGTTTTCACCAAATGTAATTTTTGTATTGAATTATTGTATTTTTTTAATATAATTCATTATATTAATGTTTTAATGTTTGTTTTTCAGGTTATAAATATGCTTTTGCAGCTTATAATAATACCAACCATTTAGCTAGAAAAAACAAAAAAATGCAGGTCGATAGATTTTATTACGCTTTGACACAAGTAAAAAACAGAAATTATAAGAGGTTAAAGTTCTACTTTTCTAGCTTTTATATGTACATATGATATCTCGGAACCTAATTGACCGATTAGGAAAGTATTGATGCCAATTCAAAGATAATTTAAATACCCTTTTTACGGCGTATATACTATAACAGGGGAGAGCAAGCCCAAGGCCGAAAGGAGCAAAATGTAAGTTCAAAATGCAACAAAAACAAAAGTTTTATTTTTAAATAAAAATATTTTTATTCTCTCCTTGTAGAGACAAATTCAAGTTTTGCAAATGTTCCATCATATCGGTAAAGAACATTAAGTCCCAAAGCCAATTTTCATTCCCCAATTGCGGGTAGTGTTCCGATCTCAATTTGCGTATGTGTATATAAAAAGGAATAAAATTAAGTAAAACGAGCCAAAATGTACTAAGAAAAGAGAAAGCAAAAAGAACCGCATTTGGCTCAAAGAGCCGCGTTTGGCACCGTTGTACTATAACCATTTTTGAAACAAATTTTAGATAAACTCCACTTAAAAAATATATATGGTTACCAATTCCATTTTTACCACTACTTTCATATAAATTATTTTTGCCTTTAATAAATGTAAAAATAAAAAAATATATACAAATGCTGTATATTGAGGCATTTCTTCTCACCGCGGCCACCTCTGTGCGCGACCTCTAAGGATTTGGATGAAAGTTGATGACATTGAAGGTCTACGTGACATGAATAGACGTGCAGCATATTTTGCCGATATGACGTAGGGTTGCCTATTTGCACGGGACTTAAATTTTAAGAAAACGTCATACATACCTTTCTTTAAAGTGCTGTATCCTGGAAACCTTTTAACGCAACTTAATGAAAAAAAAATGTGTTTCTTCCGTCTTATTATGGGCTTTAATTGTACATTTTTTACATTAATGTGCAATGTATAAAAAACAAAAAAATAAGAAAACACTTTTCTTTTTGATTTTTTTTTTGGATTATAGCATTTAAAAAAATTTTTTTTACATAAAAACATTGTCTATAATGTCAACTTTAAGTACCCAAATGGGTGTAATGGGCTACTTATGCGTTTAGACTCTAGAACGTCTAACACTAGGGCAATATGATAAATATACATTGAAATTTTATGAAATTGTATACTTTTGAAACAGGAAAGATGTGTAAAAAACAAAAACAATATTAATAAATCATATTAACTTTACCTAATGTCTGAAATCATGAAAATCCCTTCAAGAAAATGACAGAATTGAACTTTGTTGCAAATTCACATGGGAAGTCTGCTTACGACTAGAGACTAGCAGCTATAGCAAGTGTTCAACTCCTGATGTTACAACAAATTCGTACACCCTCTACCAATGGGATGCCTGTAAAAAATAACTGCAACTAAATTTTCAGGGGACTTTATTTCGACTATGACTACGTGTCAATCACTTTAATCCTTTTTTAAGCTAGTTTAAAAGGTTAAATAACGACAAGTTAGGGAACTTCAAGTCCTTATTTAACGAATCTTTAAATCAATAAATAATTTTTTTCTTTTTAGTTCTTCTTGTAATAAAAGCGTGTTGTTGTTTTTTTTTAAGTTATAATTATATTACTCATTAGGTTCATTTTTTAATCAAAAGATGGCAAACTCTCAACTTTTTGTTGTTGACAAACAGCTGATACAAAATTTTCATTGAGCGTAGGTAAAATAAAATTGGGAACATTTTTGCAGCGTTTGTAAAAAAGCTAAATAATTAAAGGTATACCCCAAAAAACATTGCGAATTAAATTTAAAATATGGTAAGTAAAAATTCAGAAATGCAATCCACGTTGGAGTAGTAGTGCACTTCAGAGGGACCTGCTCAAACCTCATCCAAGAAATTGTCATCATCTACGCCAATAACACTAATCCGAAAGCGGAATTAAAAACACTTCCACTTTGCGCACCTTCTTTTAATAAATTTCACGAAAACATCGTCTATGCAGAATTACATCCGCCTCTCTTCTCCGGTAACACATAAAGGAGAATTCTACTTAGTAAGGGTTATAATCCCTAAGCGCGGTCGAAGGCCGCCAACGCAAAAAAGAGTTAAACGCAGGTGTCATCCGGGAACAGGTTCCTAAAAATTCCTGCAAATCGTGAAGTGCCTGGAACATTATTGGCGTCGACTGAAAGCCCTCTTGACTGGGCAGGTTCCGCTAAAGTGCACTTTTACTACGTTGGTATTAAAGTTTACTATTTACTAAATATATTTATATATTTACAGAAAACATGGATGAGAAGTTAATAGAGGCTGTCAGGGCACACAGCTCCCACCTTTTCCGGAATAAATTATTAAAGGAAAAGGCTTGGGAGGACGTTGAATGTATATGGGAAAATCTAAAAAAAACAGGAGCGCTTTCAAAATAAAAAGGTTAATTTGTGGGCACACCTATATAAGTGTAATTCATTTTCATCAAGTGCTTCAAAAGTTAGACGAGCAATAAACATTTAGATCGCTGAAATAGAAAACAATAGAATAAGTTGGCTTCAAATCACGATGTGCAAGTTTTAAATTTTCAGCGACGATTTTGAAAGTTTAACTCACTTAATTGGGACATTCTAAATTCAATGGCTTCCCCATTTTACCAGAATGGCTCCGGTTTTCGAGAGGTACTTGAAAATTTGAATAAATTTTAACTATTTTATAAATAACTCCCTCAGTTTTGAAGTTATTGTACTAAAATTTTGTACATAACGGGTTTTTAATATTACCCTAATTATTAAATATGGTAATTTGTAGTACTAGGTTCCAGCATAAGAACATCCACCAAACTACGTGGCTGTCTCCAGATCGAAAAACGAGAAACCAAATTGACCACACACTCCGAGGGCCAAACATCGACTTTGACCACTATCTTGTTGTAGCCAAGATACGCACCCGCCTCTGTGCAGCAAAAAATGTGCGCCCAACAATGCCACAGACGGCCAATTTATTCGCCACTCGACTCACACACCTGCTCTCTGAGAGCACATTTCAACAATCCGACATAAGCGAGCAGTGGAACCACATTTCCGGATCATTAAGTATCGCCGCCGAAGAAGTACATAGTTGGATTTCAGCGAGCCCGAAAGAACAACTGGTACGATGAGGAATGTCAAGAAGCTGCAGAGAAAAAAGACGCCGTCTATAGGGCCACGGTGCAAACTGACGCAACGCGAGCCACGTGGGACCGTTATAAGGAACTGAAGAAGGAAGCGAGACGTATTTGCCGCAATAAGAAGAGAGAGGCCGAAATACGTCAGTGCGAAGAGCTTTAAATTCTAGCCAACAGGAAAAACGCCCGAAAATTTTACCAGAGTGTTAGTCGACTTACGGAAGGTTTCAAGACCAGGGCGAACTCCTGTAAGAACAACAATCGTGACCTAGTGACCGATGTACTTAAATTATGGAAGGAACACTTTTCCACCCTACTGAATTGTAGCAGCGCTGAAGTTAGTGGAGAAGACGAACCCTAGCCCGCAGTCGATGACGATGGAGTCGATGTTCCACCACCTGACTATGACGAGGTACGAATAGCGATATCGCGCTCGAAAAACAACAAAGCTGCTGGAGCTTACAGCCTGCCAGCTGAGCTATTAAAGTACAGTGGCGAGGAGTTGATAAGGTGCATGCATCACCTCTTATGCAGAATATGGTCAGATGAAACCATGCCCGACGACTGGAATTTAAGTGTGCTCTGCCTAATCCACAAGAAAGGCGTCCCGCCATTCGTCACCTACCGCGGGATCAGCCTTTTAAGCATAGGTCACAAGGTCCTATGGAGCGTATTGTGTGTAAAACTGAAGCCCACCGTCAATGCACTGATTGAGCCTTATCAGTGTGGCTTTAGGCCTGGCAAATCCACCATAAACCAGGTATTCACAATACGCCAAATCTTGGAAAAGATCCGCGAGAATAGGATCGACACACAATTGTCAATTTAAAAGCCGCTTTCGACAGCACGAAGAGAAGTTGGCTTAATGCCGCGATGTCTGAACTTGGTATCCCCGCGAAACTAATACGGCTGTCTAAAATGACGTTGAGCAATACCACTAGCTCCGGCAGACTAGGAAAGGACCTCTCCAAGCCGTTTGATATCAAACGAGGTTTCAGACAAGGTGACTCCCTCTCGTGTGATTTCTTTAATCTGATGTTGGAGAAGATAATAAGAGCCGCAGAACTGAACTGCTCGGGCACAATACTTTATAAGAGCGTACAATTGCTGGCGTATGCGAACGACATCGATATTATCGGTAAAAACAAGCGCTACGTCTGTTCTACCTTCTCGGGATTGGATAGAGAAGCAAAGCGAATGGGTCTGGTGGTGAACGAGGACAAAACGAAGTAGCTCCTGTCATCACATAAACAGTCAGAGCATACGCGTCTTGGCACCGACATCACTGTTGACAGTTACAAGTTTGAAAAAGTAGACGCCTTCGTTTATTTGGGAACCAGCATGAACACCAATAATAATGTCAGCCTTGAAATCCAACGGAGAATTACTGTTACCAACAAGTGCTACTTTGGAATGAGTAGGCAATTGAGAACTAAGGTCCTCTTTCGACGTACAAAGA
>NW_023463947.1:0-12310 GCF_013731165.1 Rhagoletis pomonella | reverse complement strand
AAAATGAGAAAAAGGAGAAGTTAGAGCTCGGTTAACGGTAATTTTTTGATTTGCTTCTGATAGTATTCTAATGTCGCGTACGTTATGCAAAAACATTGTTAGTCTATGTCATTTGTATATTGGCAGTCGCAGGTAATACAGACTAAAATTCTTAAGCGAGAATTCTTCCAGTTAAAGATATACAGTAAAATGTTCTTTCCAACCGAAGTAAAACAAATTTTATTACCCTTTGAAGTTTGTCGCATACGTTATTGTAAGTACGAAAATTTCAATCAAATACATCAAAACCAATGTTAATTGCAAATTTTCCATTTAAATTATTTAGAATAGTTGTAAAACAATGAAACGGTGGCGGGAAGAGTTCTCAATAAATACATTTTATTACTTACGAGAAAAATTGTCGCGTACGTTATTGTCTTTTTTTAATATAAAACTAAAAAATATGAAAGGATTGTAAAGGTACATTATTTAGCTTAGTTTAGGAATATTTAAAGAAAAGAAAAACCCCATGATTCGCAGACTTTCGCATATATGCGTGTTTCCATGAAAATGTAAAACGAAAATGCAAGCAAATGAATTCAAACGGCTTTATAACTTTAAATTTCGTATTCAGATGGCGGAAAAAGGTTTTAAAAACGCGAAACGGTGGAGAGAAGAACTGAAAAAATTTAATTTAGTATGTGTTACTAGTAAAAATATTGTATGGGAGAAAAATCTGTCGCGTACGTTATTATATTTTTTTTTTTCAATAAAAACTAACCAGAGATAATTTCTATCAAAAAATGGAAGGATTGTAAAGGTACATTATTTAGCATAGTTTAGGAATTTTTAAATAAAATAAAAACTCTCATGATTCGCAGACTTTCGCATATATGTATATGTGCCTTAAAACCACTTCTTTTTTTGTCGCGTACGTTATCACCTGGTTTTGAACGGATTTTTTCCACACCAAAGTTTCGAGGCTGCTTATTTTTTTCTCAAACATAGTACCCTTTGGTTGCAACATAATCGTAATCTTTTTTTTTCTGTAACTTCTATTTTTGATAGATTTACGTTACTCTATAAGCGTACGAATGTCGCGTACGGCTGTATGGAAACACCCCAATGGTTATCAAAAAATACCACTACTGATTGGTAATAAAATATCACATAATTCAAATGGCCCGTTTCGGAAATTCTGACTTATTCAATACAATACAAAAAGTAAATGTTGTCCCTTTAGCGGCGGCTCGCGTTGGCTCGCCACCCCGTGCCGCGATCCCGCCGCGCTGCCCTCGCTTCACTGAGTAAAATTTATATCAAGAAAACTCAATTAAAAAACAGGTTTAAAATTCGTTTAACCGTCTTCAAAATATTTTCAAACTACAACTTCTTTTGTCATACTTTTTCAATTAACGTATCCCCTGGACAGAATTTGAGATTTTAAACAGATGGAAACCTCTTACATGTAGTATTGAAATGAAACCCTCGAAAACCCATTTCGATTGATACCCATATTCTAATAAATCATTAAAAATATTGAATAGTTTGAATTTAACCTTTCAAAAAGATGGAAACCTATGTGATACATATTCAAAACCATTTAGATTCATACCAATCTTCTTTACTAATATATATTTTGAAAGCCCTTTTTTATGTGTTCGCAAAGCTCGAAAACGGCCGAACCGATTTCTTTGAAATTTCATGCACCTGCTCCAGATGCCCCAAGGATGGTTGTAGGCTAAACAAAATTTCGATGTATAAAGGGAGCGTGGCACCTCCCATATAAACCGATTGCATATCTCTGGATGTGTTCATGGTAAAATAGTGGAACTTGGTCCGGCGATATATGAAATCAATCTTTTACTCATGGAGAAAAATTGGCTATTTGGAAACCGTACAAACACATACATATAATTCTTTTATATGCATGTTTGTAAGTGAAATCCTCCTAAATGCCCGGAACGATTTTAACAAAGTTTTTTGTGTGCTTTTGAGTGGCTCGCTGGATAGTGTAATTTCACAATTTCACTTGCCAGTTGGCGCTGGAGTTAAGTTATTACTAAAAATCTTATTTATGATCCACTTTGGCTAATATTCAAAATATGTATTGGTAACGGTAAAGGCTATACCACTGCCAAAAAGGGCTGCCAGGTGGCGGTGAAGTCATCACGAATAATCGCCAAGTTAGAAAAAGTGCCGTGAATATCAGATTAAATCGATCTGCTGCACCACTGAGTATATCGAACTCTTTTGTGTTATGATTGGCCCAATGGATGTGATTTGCCAGTATTATTATGCGTTGAAGCTTCATTCGGAGACACCAGGGTTGAGTTGTGCAGGGGTAAATCTCAAAGCACCACCGATAAATCAACCGCCAGGACCATTGCGCGCCGTTTACTGTAATACTTAATTTAAAATAATTGAATTTAATTTTTAAAAAGGTGGCAACCCCAGTGAAAGACTTAAATTTTATTCAAAACTTTCAAACTAAAGGTTTCTTAACAATATTTCGTTAGGCAACCATATTTTAATTCTTCAGATAGCTTGCGTATAATTAATTTAAATTTGACTTTTCAAAATTTATTCGAACTACAGCTTTTTTAAGCCTCTTTACACCCATTTTTTAATATAATTTTGAAATAAATAACTCCCTTAATTGAAGGTGAATTTGATTTTTTTTAAGGGTGGCAGCAATCATCCATGAGTAAATAATGATTTTATATATCTCCATACAAAGTTCCAGTGATCTATCAAAAATATTTCCTGAGTAATGCAGTATGAAAAATTCCGTTTGTATGGGGGGTGCCACGCCCCCTTGTCTGGTCGAGATTAAATCTATCCTATATTTTAAGTTGGGCTAAATGACAGCAGTGTGCAAACTTTCATGATGATCGGTTGAGTAGTTAAAGCGTGAAAGCGTAGCAAACAAACAAACTCACTTTCGAATTTATTTATTAGTAAGGATATATACATACATATGTACATATATGAGGTTAGGTGCTTTTCGTTTTTGTCATTGACAGCTTTATACATAAATACCTGAAGTTAATTTGCATCTTACCTATTTAAAAGAAAATTTCATATACATACACATACATATCTATACAAATTAATATTATATACATACATATGTATATATCTATGAGATTTTCTTTTAAATCAGTAAGATATATGTACAGAAAAGTTTAGGTACAGCGATTTTTTTCCAATACGGGATATATTTTTTAAATATTTTATTTTTCGCAATTTTTTTATAAAAATATGGTTAGTTCTACAAAAAAAACCCCAAAAATCAGAGTTCCAAACCTTGTGCAAAATTAAAGAAAATTCTGCAAGTTTTCATTCAAATATTGCATTTTTTTCAATTTTAGTATAACAAAGGGCAAATCTGAGGAAGTTGAGACTTACCACTGATTTCTGGCAATTTTTTTGTTGAAGCTGTTGCTGATTTTCTCCATACAAACAAATTTTCGAACATACATACATACATGGGCGTAGCAAGGTAGGGGCAGGGGGAGTTATTCTCTCTAACTTCAAAGCACTTCCGTTTAAAAAGGGTAAAAACCTGGCTGCAGTCGACAATGAGCAAAAATAGTGCAACTGTTTATTACTTTGTCTTTAGGTTTGTGTCTTTTCTAAGCGTACAACGAAAGTTTTGTATCACAGAACCAATCTGAGATTATTGATAGAACTATAGACCGGTTGGGTGAACAGCCAAAGCGTTTACTTCTTAAGTGTGACAAAACAAAATCAAGTAATATATTTAGTAATTTATTTTTGAGCTATAGGCCGTATGTTAAATAAAACATTAAATGTTTTTCTGTTTTATTTACTTTCTCGACCAATAAGCAACACAATCGTAATATATTTAGCATAAATGAATATACCAGCATAAAAATCTGCATACTCAAAATGTTCAATACGTCCTCATATTTATACATACCTATGTATATAATTTAAGAGAAAATATTTCGCTGCAAAGCAATAATTATAAATTATTAGTTTACCTTACAAAATTGCGGAGGAATATTACAGAGTATACGGAAAAAAGTTTATTTTTTTACATTTTTTATTTTGAAAAACGTCTGGTCCGGCTATTTAGTTTACTATACAGGTATGTAGAACTATGAATTTAAAAAGTACATCAGGGTTTAGTTGAGATATTCGCTTTTCACCACTCTGTTTTGTACATTTCCCAGTACTGCAAAGCTTTTGACTGCCAATCAACTGGGAGTGGCCCGCGTGCGCTGGGTTTGGGTCCCGCCACGTTAAAACCCTGCCCAATGAAAAAAAACACATGCCTCGGATGATACCCCCTTCTTTTGATGACGGTCACGGCAAACATAGGAAGGACTATGATTTTAGGGTATGCACTTGGAATATCCGAACCCTTAATCGGGATGGTGCCTCTGCCCGGCTGGTTGATGTCCTAGGGAAAATAAAAGCTGACATCACCGCCATCCACGAAATGCGATGGACGGGGCGAGGAAGGTAAGCGTGGAGCCTTGCGACGTCTACTACGGTTGCCACGTAAAGGAGTGCAATTCGGTGTTGGATTTGTGGTGGGAGAGAGACCGGCGTTCACTCTAGTGGACGAAAGTCTAGCCACAATCCGCGTCAAAGCGAGATTCTTCAACATCTCATTCATATGTGCCAGTGCCCCGATGGAAGAGAGGGACGAGGCATCCAACGCCCTGTTAGCTTAGAGCGTACATATTCGCTGAGGGTGATCAACTTCGCCGGGGCCCGAAACTTTGCAGTATGTATTACTGGATTCTAGCATAAAAAGATCCATCAAGCTACATGGTTGTCTCCACATCGAAAAACCGGGAAACCAAATCGAGGATGTTGTGATAGATGGAAGGAATGCTTCCATGTTTTAGATGTACATACGTACACTCCGAGGGCCAAACATCGACTCACACTATAATATATTGATGCATCCAATATACGACACAACCTCGGAGCAGCAAAAAAAAGGGCCCCCAACAATCCAAGGAAAGTTCAACATCGAAAAGCTGCAATCAAAACAGACGGCCAATGGATTCGGCGCTCGACCCCTCATACCTGCTGTGAGAGAGCACTCTTCAACAAACCGACTTGCGCGATCAGTGGAACCACATTTCCCGCTCTTTACTGGTACGATGAGGAGTGTGAGAAAATGCTTGAAATGCTGGCCGACAGAAAAAACAGCCGAAATTTTTAAAAGAGAGTTGAGCGACTTACGGAAGGTTTCAAGACTCTTGTAGGAACAACCATGGCGACCTAGTGACCGATGTCCAGAACGTACTCAGATTATGGAGGGAACACTTTTCGACCCTTTTGAATGGCAGAAGCACTGAAAGAAGTGGAGAAGACGAACCCGAGGTTCCAGTCGATGACGATGGAGTCAATATCCCAGCGCCTGACTATAACGAAAAGTGCCAAAGCTGCTTGAACTGACAGCCTGTCGGCTGAGCTATTTAATTACGATGGCAAGGAGGTAATAAGGTGCATGCCCGACGACTGGAATTCAAGTGCGTTCTGCCCAATCCACAAAAAAGGCGACCCCACCATGCGTGCCAACTACCGCGGGATCAGCCTTCTAAGCATCGGTTGCAAAGTCTTATCGAATGTATTGTCTACCATAGACCAGGTATTCACAATACGCCAAATCTTGGAAAAGACCCGCGAGAAAAGGATCGGCACTCACCACCTATTTGTCGACTTTAAAGCCGCTTTCGACAGCACTAAAAGGAGTTTCCTATATGCCGCTATATCTGAATTTGGCAACCCCTCAAAACTCATACGGCTGTGAAAAATGACGTTGCGCAATACCTCCAGCTCTGCTCTGTTGCCGTTCGCCACCAGACGGGGTTTCAGACAGGACGACTCTCTTTCATGTGACTTTTAATCTGATGTTGGAGAAGATAATAAGAACTGCAGAACTGAACCGCTCAGGAACAATTTACTACAAGAGCGTACAATTACTGGCTTATGCCGATGACACTGACATCATCGGTAAGAAAAACCGTGAAGTCTATCCTGGCTTTTCCAAGTTGGATAAGGAAGCAAAGCGAATGGGTCTGGTGGTAAACGAGGACAAGACGAAGTATCTCCTGTCATCAAACAAACAATCAGCTCATTCGCGCCTTGGCACCCACGTCACTTTTAACAGTTATAATTTCGAGAAAGTAGAAAATTTCGTTTACTTGGGAACCAGAAATAACACCGATAATAATGTCAGCATGCAAATCCAACGCAGAATCGCTCTGCCAACAAGTACTGCTTTGGACTGAGTAGGCAATTCAGGAGTAAAGTCCTCTCTCGACGTACGATAACCATACTATAAGTCACTCATCATGCCCGCACTGGTATATGGCGAATTAAAATGCAGCGGCTCAACTGGCTTCACCATGTCGTTCGAATGGACACCGACGCCCCACCTCTGAAAGTATTCTGGCTTCACTTGGCATTTCCAATTGGCGTCAGTTGGTCAAAATCGCTTTGGCGCTTACAGCGCCAAATAAGAAGAAGAAGAAGAGAATAGATCTATAACCTTATCAGTCGCACAGTAGGGATATTCTCCAAATCTTGCAAAGCCATTGCATGTAGCACGGATAGCATGAATTGCATAACTGGCAAACACACAACAACAAAATACATGGGAAACAACATTTGCTATCGCTGCAAAATATGCAACGTCGAATCCCATGTATATATTTTGCAAAATAGCATAGCAAGATAAATGCGACCCTGTGGTAGTTGTTTTTTGTTGTTGGAATTGCTACATATTTCTCTCATTCCACTCATCTCGCTCACTTAATTTTTTTTTTGCTGTCTCTTGTTATTGTATTTGAAACATAATTTTGCTGCTTGCAACCCATGCATGCGAACACTTTGCAATGGGGTGCTCTCGTACTCTTCGAATTTTGGAATAGTATATTTGCATTTCGTGCAATCCTTACATCGTGCAAGACTTCGAGAATACCCCTAGTGTTATAATCCCGACAAAATCCTTGACGGCGGTACCGGGAGGGGAACGGTACATGACGGTAGGAAGTTTTGTTTGGGTTAAAATCTCACACTGACGGGGTTAGGCTTTCGATGCTTCCTATAAACATGCTCAGTAAAAAGTTAACAATTTAAATCGACGAATAGTTTTATATCAACTTTTGTGAACTTCCGTTTATTTGGTTTTTGTACAACAAATGGTTACAATAATTTTAAGCTATAATAAACAATTTTTTAGTAAGTTACTGGTTTTGATTCTTTTTTTTTATATGGGCCCCCCTAAATTTTGTTCTGGCTACGCCTATGCATACATACTTTGTATGGAAGAAAATGCGTGAACAAAAAATTGCAAAAAATCAAGTCCTAGCCTAGGTAAGTCCTAGCTATCTACTTAAAACTTGCACTTTAATATAATTAAATTTAAAAACTGCATACTCAAAAAGATTCTCAAAAATCTGATTAAACAGTTTAAAATTTTGATGAACATTTGTTAAAATTCGTCGAATTTTGATACATAAATATTCTACAAAGTTTGCTGTCTTTTTGGATATTTCTTGTCTCCCTTTCGTTCGTCAGTGTTGCTTGTCCCTTTATGCCAGAGGCGTATTAATGAGGTCAGTACGTTTCTTCGCTGCGGGTTACCCGCGCGTCAGTGCCACATCCGGCCATCCTGTATACTCATTCGACCCGAATGGAGGAACCCATCTCTTCATAAACTTGGCAACCGTCGTGGTACGCCCTGGACCTTTGGAGTCTCGGACTTTCGCAACTTCGTACTAGCAGTGTTCCGTCTTCTTTATAACCTTGCAGGGTCCGAAAAACTTCGGTTCAACTTTAACCCCGATCCATACTGTGTTCTCTTAATGGCCACTAAGTCGACGAGAGCGTACTCGAGCGACGCTCGCCTGTGCTTATTAAATGATCGACGGTTCTTTTTCTGGTTACTTGCTAGGTTTTCCTGTGCTTCTCGTCGTATCTCCTCTCGTTCCGAATCTAGCTCATCACAGGCAGCGTCCTCTAACAACTCCCGTAATTTTGGTGTCCCAGTAACCCGCATCTTCAAGCCCGTCAGTATTCTAAACGGCGGTTGCTCGGTGCTTCTCGGTGAGTATTGTTCACCAATTGCTGTACGCAATCTACGTATTTGTACCACTCTCCTGGGTTCTCGCTGCACAGCTTGGAGATTATGGGCATGATGATCCGGTGCATGCGCTCCACTTGGCCGTTACCCTGCGGAACACCAGTGGCTATTAGTAAATGCTAAATACGCTCGCCTTCGAAATATTCGTTGAAGAGATGTGCTGTGAAAGCTGTGCCTCGGTAAGTAATGATTCGCTTCGGATATCTAAAGAGAGTGGACTGCTTCTTCAACCGATCGACTACTGCTTTCGCGCCAGTATTTTTAGTAGGATAGAGCCACACGAATTTTGAAAACGCATCTACTACCACCAACAGCATCTACTACGCTTTCTTCGTCACTTCCATCGGACCCACGTGGTCGATGTGAAAGGTTTCGAGCGGCCTGTTCTTATCGATCGGGTTTGGGAATCCTTCCTTCTTCCCTGCTTTCGCATTGGTTATTATGCACGCCACGCAACTGTTTGCGACCTTTGAGACTTTCCAGCTTAGGTACGGGATGTAAAAAGACTTCTCAACCGCATATTGCGTCTTCTTAACCGAGAAATGCCCTTGTATGTGCGTCTTCCATAAGCGATGGTACAACTATTAGTTCTTTTACTGGGTCCTTGTAGAGAACGCCATGCTTGAGGTAGAAATCCTCATAACCGTCTTTCTCCAGAACCGCACGAATTGCTCGCGTCCAGTCGTCACGTAGTTGCGCCTGCTTCAACCAATGAACAAGTGAATCTTCTATTATGAGGCAAGTCGCTCTGCTTAAGGCGCCGACATGCTGCATTTTAGTGCCACTCCTGTGCTCAATTTCGTAGTCGTAGTCCTGTAATAGCATCGCCCAGCAAGATACTCTTAGAAGAACGTCTCGCTTCTTCAACGTCATTACGAATGCGTTGCAATCGGTAACTATCTTAAATTTTATTCCCATCAGATAGACTCTCCGCTTTTTGAGCGCTTCCACGATCGCCAAAACCTTGGCTCGGCGGCTCATGTACTGAACGGGATGGAACAGTTGGTCGTCGCTATCCCTCTGTAGCATCACTGCCCCATAGCCGTACATGCAAGCATCTGTGTGCACTTCTGTCGCCGCTTTAGGGTTGTAGAGTTTCAGGACTGGCGCGTTTACTAAAGCCAACTTCAGCTGCTGAAAAGCGGCCAACTGCTCCTCCTCCCATTTGAAATTGACATATTTCCTCAGCAGGTCGGATAGTGGTTTAGCAATCACAGCATAGTTTTTGACGAACCTCCTAAAATACGACGTCAGTCCCAGGAAACTTTGTACTGCCTTACGGTTGATCGGTGGGGGGAAATTATGGATAGCAATCGTCTTCGCATCCGATGGCTTTATTCAACCGTCCGCGATGATGTATCCGAGAAAATCAATCCTTCTCTTCAGGAACTGGCACTTACTCCATTTAATTCGCAAGCCACTCGCCGCTGCCGTCTTCACCACTAACTCCAACTTTCGGATATCTTTGACTTCATCCTTGGAGGGAATCGTCAGGTCATCCATATAAGCAACCACTGTTCTGTCATTTATCAGGTTTCTTAGCACCGCGAGGATAAATCGATATCCCTAATTGTACATACAGGAACTCGTATTGTCCATTATGGGTCACGAATGCAGTGTACTTCCTTGAGCAAGCCGCTATTGGTACGGGGAAAAGCCATTCATAAGGTCGAGGATCGTAAAAACAGTGAACCCTTGCAGCTGTTCGATTACATCATCCATCATAGGCATCGCGAAATGATCGCGTGCAATCTTTTCGTTTAGTCGTCGGTAGTCGCAGCAAAGACGTTTTCTTCTATCTTTTTTTGGAGTCTAGCACAACGGGTGATGCGTAATCTGAACTGCTAGGCTGGATGATGCCTTCCTCGAGCCATTCTGCTATTTCCACCACACACCGATCTACGTAGGACATTCGTCTTGGCCTTTCGTAAACAGGGCTGTCATCGCTTAGAAGAATTTTCATTTCCACAGGGGCCCAAACGTTGCTCCTAGGTTTGTATGCTATTATCAGGCTTCACATGGCGTCTGCGTCCGAGCTACGTAAATGTGTCAGGCCAACCTCTATCTCTGCTGCTTCTTTTATACCAGCCACGAGGCATAAGTCCTTGAATTCGCCGATCACCTCGACAACACGATTTCCATTTTCTTCCGAACCCAGGTCTTTAGCTACAACAGAGCGCACGCTCTCGAACTCTTCGTTCGCTTTATCAGTAGTCCGATGCATTACACCGTCATCACGTAGCCTATCAGTCACAGTATAACGCCCCGAGTCTTCGCTCTGCACTGCCGCCAATGTCTCTCGCGCCCTTTTATGTACCTGCGCCGCATCTTCGTGCCTTAACGCGTAACCGCCTTAATGCGCTTGTTTTCCTCCGCCGGCCCTTGGACCTCCGCTTGCGGCAACATTCCGCCGACCTTCTTCCTGAATTCTGCACCCTCTTCTGTAACTACCAGATCTACCTGCTTCAACACATTATTGCCGATTACCACAGCATAGCTTATGTCTCGTTCTCTGGCCACGTGGAACTCGATGTTTAACTCGACGTCATCGATGATGATATTTACTTTGAGTGGTGAGTTCGCTCCTGCCGATCCCTACCAGTCTTCTCTTCTCCTTGCTCAACTCAATATCAAGGTTCTACATCATGAGCGTATCGTAACGCATCAAACATAAGTCAGGACCCGTATCTATAAGTGTGGACACGCTACGCCCATTGAAATTTAGGTCTTTAAAAATCAAGCCACATTTCTTCGCAATGGACATTATGTTGACACGGCTCCTCTCAGACTTCATCGACTTATCTACATCTTTGCACTGTGCGGCGCGATGTCCTAACTGGCCGCATTTAAAGCATGTAAGGTTTGCACGCCTCCGGAATCACCACAATTAAAGCATTTCTTCGCCGCTGGATTCGAGCTTGGATCTACCTTGTTTAAGGACAATGGCTGCCCAAGATTTGTATTCGAAGATGAAGGCTTATGTGACAGCGACTTTTCGTAAACTTTTATTTGTTCTTTCAACTCATCTAAATTCCTATCCTGATACAGATTACACTTATTTGTTCTGAAGTTTTGTATTTCTCAATGTAGTACTGGAGTCGTCTAGATTTACTGATTTGCCGATCTCCATCATCACGTATAAATATTCACGGAAGACTTCTTCTGGGCGCTTGCAACGATTTTCGATGGCCGATAAAGTGGTAGAAAACTCCCTAGGCAACGCTGTTTTAAGCGAACACCAACTATTTATACCGCCTTGGCTTCGCATGAATAACTTAGCTGGACCTTTCAGCAATTGCTTCGCGTAAATGGACATTTGAAGTTCATTCCTCAAAGTCTTCCAGCCATTTTTCGAAATTGGGCTGACCGGACCCGCTGAATTTGGTTAGATACTCTTCTGTGGCACGCAGTGTGAACATCGATCGCTCGACTCTTGTCCCGGGCGCACCCTGCCGATTTACGACCTCATGTTCATCTGGGTCCTCACTTTCGCTAACATTCAGTCCATAGTACTCCAGCAACCTATCCTGCAATGCAGCCTTCCGTCCGTCCGTCGCTAGCCCCAACCCTTCTAACTTTACCTTTAATCCGTCCACAGGCAGTCCTAAGATTTGGTCACGGTCTACAGTCTTACAATTTCAATTACAAAAAGGGTTAAATAAATATTTGTTTAATATACTTAAGTATCAAACTTACTTATTGTATTTAAATGCGTTTAGTTTTTGTTTCTTAGTCGGTTTACAAAGCCATTGAGATATTTAAAAACGCTTTCTGTTTTTTCACGCCACTGTATATTTTTTATCTCGCCACCACTGTCAGCGCAATTTATACACCGCTATATGAGATTTAAATAGGCATACATATATGCACAGACAATAAACGGTTCAAAGTAAAAGAAATACACATTACAATAAAAACAACTAAAACTACGACTTATTGTGCGCCAACGCGCTCTTGTTCGCTGCCTTATTGCTGGAGTCACCTCTGTTGGGATGGTTGATTGCTGTGCCGCTTCGCCGGCAATGTTGTAGCTGTAGTCCCTCGCTGCTGTCGCTTTGCTAGCTGTCGCCGTCTTCTTACTGGCGCTATTTCGTTCTGTCGCCGTCTTGCTGCTGGCGCCGTTACCAACCGCTGCTTCCTTAGACTATGTTCAAACAGGCACCTAATTGGCAATTAAGAACCTTTTCACCAATT
>NW_023463946.1:0-12311 GCF_013731165.1 Rhagoletis pomonella | reverse complement strand
CCAAATCGAATCGAATAACGTCGAGATGAAGGCGAATGAACGTGAGCCAAAGGTATACATAAATCAGATATGAAAAAGATGGGTGTTCTATGTTGCTGTGTATGTAAGGTATGTAAAAGAGAATGTAAACCCTATGGATATGGAGATTTGCGTTGCGTTGAGCGGTATGCAAATACTAAAATGAAATTAAGGAATGAAACATTTTAAAAGTTAAAGCCATTGAAATGAAAGCTTTACTTGGTAATGGTGGAAATTCATTGGCGGTATTGTGTGAGATGTTGGCAAAGTAGATGGATTTATTTTGCAGAAATATTAGGATTTGCGAGCGCTTGATATGGATCGGAATTAGTATGCGTGACGCTTATATGTATATATATTTTATGGTTGTATGCGAGGTTGTATAGCATTTATTCTTAAAAAAAAGAGCATAACTTTTGTTTGCGGCTGCGGCATTTATGGCCTATGCCATTCGTCTTGAACTCGCTTTGTTGGGCTTAGCGATATCGAACCAATTATTCAAACGTGAAGCTAAGATAGCTGTCAGCACAAATGAACATTCACCGATAAACGTTTTAAGTTAAACTAACGTCTCTCTTAAAGCCCCGATTTGCAAAGTGTTAGTAGGCTTAAGCTGCATTTTACTATTAATTTTTAGAGTTAGGTTAGGGGTGCTCAATAACGTTCAGCCGAACCCCGCTTCCTTGCGTGGAGCTGAGATTTCTACAATTTGCTGTAAGAATGTCATAATCTAAAAAATCAGAAACTATAGAAAAACGGCTGTAAATTTTTGAATTTATATATCGACTGCTACATGGAAGGTCGACCTACATACATATCTCTGCAGCCAGTTTGAAAACGCTCGATCTCAGAAAACTTTTCAAAAACGCTCTATTTGAGAATTCGTTTCAAAAACGCCGTATCTCAGCTGCCGATCGATACATTTTGAAGTGAGATAGGGCATTTTCGAACTGAACGGCACTCTTGCAGAAAATGTGCGATATCTACATATTAATAAGCTAACATAATTAAATTCAGTCATAAAAAATTCAGTTATCGAAAGTTATCAAGTTGTCGAAATTTAAACAATCATCGAAGTTCGAACTGAATTCGAATATCGAAATTTAGCGAGTTATCTATGTTTATAGACTTATCGAAACGTATCGAATTATTCAAATTTATAGACACAGCTATATATATACATAGTTATAGTTATCGAGCTATAATTGTAATGCATAGACTTTTTAACTTATCGGTATTTATTGATTTGCTGTAATTTTTCGGTTTATAAAATCGAAATTTCAATGCTATATAAGTTTGTCGAGTTATCACTGCTTATATAATTTTATCCAGTTACCAGAGTGTACCGATTCATTGAAAATAATAGGGGTATCTAAAATGTATCGAGTTATCGCTTTATGTAGTGATATATAAATTTTTAAGTTATCAAAATTTATCAAGCCCTCGAAATGCGCGGTTATCGAAACTAGTCGAGTTACCGAATTTTATTGAGTTATCGGATTTTAGTGTTTTGGAATTCATTGCATTGAATTCATACATAATCGAAATTTATGTAACGGCTCAATTCCAAGTCCACTCAAAGCCTTTACAGCCCTTTAGAGATATGCAAAATTGTAGTCGCGTTTTAGTTCTAAACTAGGAGATTTTACGGTAAGTCATTTTATTCCTTATAAGTTAGCCAACGTTCTAGGTTAGAAAATCTCTTCGAGGGACTTAAGAAATTAGAAAAACAGTCGACATTCGACAGTAACTGGCACTCCTAGTATCATTTTAATTTGGGACACCCTAATTTCTCTTTCTTAGTTGTTAATACGTCAGCATATATGAATGCCTGTTTTAGGAAGATTTTGTGGACAACATTCTGCAAGGGCATCACTTTTTTTTAGCATAGAAATTCCTGACAAACTCTCAAATTTGGCCGACTAGAAGCTTGATGCGCCTCTACAAAATGTGAAATATTTGACAAAGTACCAATTTTTTAAGATCCTTGAAACAGTTTTCAAAGCGTAACGCTAGGCAGAATACAACTAAAAGGTCAAGGATGAAACATTTCACCTAAAAAAATACAGAGTACATATGTATGCGTATGTAATGCTTATATTTCTGAGCTTGTTTGTTTGTTTCCATTAACGCCACTTCAATGGTAGACACTGCAACGACTCGTGCAACAATACCAGCAAAAGCAAAGATTTAGAGAAGAATTCAATTATAATTTGCAATCCTTCAAAAGCATACAAAAAAGAAGAAACATGAAAACAAATGAAAGTAATGTAGGACATAGATACTACTCGCAAATGCAACTTTTGTTTTTTTTTTTATGCTAGTGAGCTGTTGATTTTGTTGTTGCATGCATTGTTGTTGTTGTTATTGTTGTTTTTGATATTATCATAGTTGACACAGTTCAGTTTATTTGCATGCCGACTCTTAGCAAATGAATTGAATCGATGAGTTGCTCTAATTTCACTTGACATTGACAACAGTAATAACAACAGCAAAAGCAACAATGCACTCAGCAAGTTGTAATTTGAAAAAAAAAAATCGAGCTATGACACTTGTGCTAATGCGATCTAGTTCATGCCGCGCATAATTTTCTATTTTCTTTTTTTCTCTTTTCGTTCTTTCATTTTTAACCACAATTACATAGTACTTGTTTGGAATCAAAGGCAATCAAAAGTCAATATAATTTAATTGATAGCCAATAATCTGTAAACATATTGATTTTCATACATTTACATACATTAGGCATTTTAAGAGTGACTATTTTCCTTGAGCTTTTAACTTAAAGCGCCTGCAGAGACCATCGCGTTATATCTAATGGCGGTTTGTTCGGCTTATTGCGATGCGACAGTAAAAAGCTAATCCTCTCTGGTGGAAAACCCAAGTCGAAACTGGAGAAAAGTATTGTGTTCACGCCGGGAAACATACTTATAGCAGTTCTAAGCCACGCGCCAAAGTCTTCTGGAGCTATGTGACCATGCCGAAAGAAAGCAAAACTCAACTACCCAGCAGTATTTGAGATAAGGGCATGCGAATTCACAACAATATTCAGTACGAAAAATGCAATGAAACTCAGCTCAGAAAACAATGCCAGAAAAGTTTAACGAAGAAGCAGTGAAGCTTTCACTGCTACTGAAGTTTTCACTGAACGCGTAGCGGAGATTTCAGGTCTATTGAACTTTTCGCAGAACGCGCAGTGAGGTCTTCAAGCCGATTTAGCTTTAATAAAAAAAAAATTTGTGAAAAGTTTGTTCGACCGCTCATAGAATGGTGATGTTTAGAAATTTCTATAGAGAATAGGTTTAGCCCAATAAATAATTTCCAAACAACACCACTCTGTAAATAATAAAAACAAATTTGTACAAGTGGACCAGGTGTGTTATTTGCGCCTACGATTTGTGGCTGTAGCTAAGTAGGCAAGAATGTTCGGTTTTCTAGCTGAGAAATACTGCTGGGTGGTTATTAAATCATTACTACTATTACTAAAGCACCGACCCCAACGTGTCACGTGTAGCTAAGGACTAAATTATTAGGCCAATGGCGGCTAGTCTTCCACTGTGATAATTTAAACAAACGACTAAAAGAGTTACAACAAAAGAAGTACTGCAAGCAGTAGAGAAAATGAACGATAAATAAGTCCCAAGCGGACAGTAAGGCATTTAGTTGACGATTTTTTTTTTTGTTTTCAACGCCTATTTCGCCAAAAAGCTCCTTTCCAAATATCTTGAAACAACGAACTGACCTTGTCCTCATGCTCCTCTTATACGAGGAGTTTGATTTAACTAGTTTTCGAAGAAACAGCTTGAAACAATTTTACTTAAAAAAATAAAAGTACTGGCCAAACCACTTTATGAATATTGTAAAACTGCGTTTTCATTTTTGAACTCTGACGTTAGGATATTTTTAAAGAACTTTGAAAATTCAAAGATATGATTAATTCAAAAAATTATTTAAAAAATTCAGCGGAATGTAGAATAAAACTATGGGTATAAAATAAAAGAGAACTTTATTCAAAACTGAATTTTTTTTGGTGCACACGGACGAATAGGCATTTAAAATGTTTTTTTTTTTAAATTTCATCCTTGATTATCCTTTTTAATATTATTTTTGTAAAACTTATCAATTAAAAACATCCTTCTGTAGGTGCAAAAATTTCCTTCATTACATTTGTGAAGTTTTTGCACGTGCACTTCTCAACTGCAATGTAAAACAACTTTCTTAAGTTATAATTTAGTGGCATTTCAAAGGATGTTCGGCCTAGTCTCAATGCTTCCGGAGTTTTTTGCGGATTGTACATGACTTACAACCATGCAGCTGTGGTAATATATTATTACCATTGGCCACAGTTCCTACCCACTACATTTTGGTCTAATAAATATTTTGTTTTTTATAAATGCATACATGCCAACAAATTGGTCCCCCCTTTCACTGATTTATTCATCCAGAGTGGATGTGCTATCAGCAGTAATCGAGTTAGCTAACAGTGAAATCACCAGATGAGAAGAGTCTGTCCCCTACCGATTCCTATGCTATGTTATGAACGACGAAGTACTGCATGTGAAACTGTACCAATATATAATATAGTCAATTTAGTTAAAATTTAGAAAATTTAGAATGCTGCAGTTAGAGATTTCATGGCGAGCTATACTCTTAATTTGAACAATTTCAAATTTGAAGCATAAGGGGGACCCGTAATGTAATTACTGCGGCGTTTTGATGGTAAAAATTAGAAAATTTAATTTAATTAAACTGAATCGATAGTCTATCCCTGAACCAATATTAAGTTCAACAATTGAACAGAAAAGTAATGATTCAAAAACCTTCCAATATTTTTTAAACACAAAATAAAAAGCCCATTGAACCCAGAAAGGCAATGGAAACGATAAGCAAGAAACGAGCCAACTTGACTCGTAACTATTCACATTGTATTTTTAAGTATTGTATGTACATATATCTCTACAAACAAAAGCAATAAAATATAACTGCATTTGTTATACTCGTATCTACGCTCTCGTACGTATATTTGCAATTTTATAAGTTTGCCTTGTTTATTTACAAACGAGGATATTTGACTGGGTCAGCAAGTGCCAATACAGAGAACTGGCCAAATCCACAAGAAAATATTTGCATATTGGGCAATTTTGCCTGTAAGCAATGGATGCAATGTGTGTATGCGGAATAAGTCAAGTAAATCGAAATAACTTTCGACTTTGGTAAAAATGCTGTGGTTATTTTAGAACAGCAAAAACCAGAATTGAATTAGGAAAGAGATGCTTTAAATTTTATAAAATTTGTGCCGAAAAAGTTAGAATGATTCCTTAAAAAGGTTATACGTTATAGCTATGTGAGCAGTTGCTACATTAGGGTGGCCAAAAACGTTCTTTTAAGAGGAAAACTTCAAAGCCCCGTGGCACGGTTAAACATTAATCGATTTCAAAATAAAATTATTTTCGAAAATCTATATATGTACATAATAAAATTGTAACAGGCCGATGTCTGTACATTATAGATTTTGAAGATAAATTAATAAGGGGGGTCTTGTTTGTCTGTCATACATGGAATTGAATGCGGTTTTTAAGTAAATTGATAAGATAAAGTAAATATTGCAATATGGCTTTCAAAAGAAATAGGTTTAAGACGGCCTATGGCCAAAAATATTCTTGTTGAAGATTGCCACCAGTTTGAAAATTTTAGTTTAATTTAATTGATAAGATTAATAGAATATTGCAATATGGGCATCAAACTGAAGAGGTTTACGAAAGCTTACTGTCGAAACTATTTTTTAGGAGGATGGCCAACTGTTTGAGAAATCGCATTAAATTAAATTGATAAAATAACAGCACAAAAATACGTTTAAGACGCAGTGAAGCACTCCGGGTATTTGTTAGTTTTTTTTTTTATAAAAATATAGTTCATAGTACACCAAAATTTAAATAAGTGTTCATACTTATTTGCAGATTTCTATTCAGATTTTTTAGAAAAATTCTATGTATGAACTTGCTATAAAATCACATTGATTTTTTGTCATTTTTTGTGAAAGGTTGGGCTCATTTTCTCTATACAAAAAATAATTGTCGAACATTCTTTTTATTTATAGGAGAATGTGCGGGAAAAAGAACCTCTAAAAATCAATACGATTTTCTAGCAACTTCAAACTTGCTTTTTGTTATACTAGAATTGAATGGGCTATAAAACTCTATACCTAGATCTTTCTAAAAAATATGAATAGAAAGTTGCAAATTAGTATGCAAATTTATTGAATTTTCCAGAGTTTTGCACAAAGTCGAAAATTTTATATTTGCGATCTTTACTTCCGAACTTATTTTGTAATAAAAGGCCAATTAATATATGTACATAGATATTGCTAAAGCTAAAACAATTTCATTCTCCTTAATTACTCATTCGACCTGGTGCACACTTTACATTCAAATTTATGTATGTACAAAGTACAGAAATAGATACGCAATTGAAATGAATTGTCTTGGTGTAGCAAATCATAATGTGACTACAAAGCAAATATCTGAAAAATTTAATAAAATTCGCAGTTCAAAGCTTACAGCAAGTATTTTTGGGGGAAACACCGACTGATCGCAATTTTTAAATGGCAATCAGCAGAGAATAATAACTACACTAATTGATGCACAAATGCGCAATTTCAGCAAATTTTGTTGATACTCGAACTCTATTCTCAAACGTGCATTTATGGTACTTTACAAGAGTCGGTGTACAATTGGCGGAAGAAAAGGGAAATATTTAAAATTTTTATTTCATATGACACATTCAAGAAAAGAGAAGCTCATTTTCTGACAGTGTTCATTTAGATGTAAATCTAAAATATCTATGTATGACATAATAAAAACAAAATATTTCTTTGTATTTTGTTTAAGTTTGCACTTTGAATTCTATTAAATTTTTGCTGCAATCTTTGTATTTCTTGCTTAAAGGAGGTATATTGTGTTCAGTTAAGGATATGAACGCATTACTGTAATATAACAGTAAAACTCCTTGAATTTACCAATCGATTGCACGGAAGCGATCAGTCGCAGCGTAGAGCTGCCCACTGAAACAATATATAAATTTCTTCCTTTAAAAAGAGTATTTCCTTCATCTTGACACGATGAACAAGTAACAAACCGTCAAGTTTATTATATCAATTTTTAATTAATGAAAAATATTTTTATTAAATTGAGAGACAGTACATTTCTTCATTTTAATCAGCATAAATTCCATAAAAAATCTAAAAAAGTCACCAATTTAGTTGAGGAATTTAGCTTTATGAGACAAAAAATATCATTAGTTCGGTGAAGAATGAGTTTTATACTCTCACTCGCAGAACATAGGTTTTTGCCCACTGTATGAGTGCTTACTTTGAATCAGTGTCTGAAGAAGGGACATTCTTCTGACCGAGATTTATTTATAAAATTAAATGAAATAATTGTCCTGAAATTAATCCAGTGAACCATTTGCTGTCACAAATAAATATAGCGAGCTTCAATTGTCAGACTGGTGACCTCAGGTTTCGGTAGTAGGTTTTCCCCCTAAATAGCTGCGGTCATAACAAGCTTTTCACCTCGCAAACACCTATTTTGGAGCAGTTGACTGATGAAACCAGCAACGAGTGAAGTTGATTGCCCAATAATGTCAATATGGCAAAGCATTTCCTTTCAAATACCCATTTTACTACTATTATTGGCTTCAATACCGGTTGCTTACCGACAGAGATAGTGGATTTCCTTACTAGAACTATGCAGAATACTTGCCATCTTCTCTATAACATAAAGCGCCAGACGAATATACTGTCTGATCCACAGGTCTTCCAAGTTGCGATACTATCTGTACGTGCTATATTTTTTTTTTTATCAAATTGTCGATTGTCTTATAGCCAATTTCATGAAAGCAATTTAAGTGAAAAATGATTTTAATTTCTTTAACCTGGTATAGCTGCCATTTCACAGCAATGTAAGTGAGCTTTATTTAAAATCTTATTTACTGTAAGCAGCTCACTTAATTTTGCATTCTCCAACTCAGCTGCCATTACATTGCAGCCCTTCACATAAGCACCTTAAACAAAAACAAAACAAAACTTCAACCGCACTTAATTCCTTTTCAAACCCCCATTTTCAGGCAGCCGAAGGAACTGAACTGATTCGCACTTGCCACATGCCACTTGCTGCAGAGCTTTGTCGCCTTTAACTCAATGAATTATTTAAAATGTGTGCCTCGTTCGTTATGTACGCCTGCTTGCATACTTACTGCTGCAAATGCAAAATAAATGCATTTAATTATATATGTACACATGTATGTGTGTGCCGTACTTCTCATGTGGCTGCAAATTTTCACATAAATGCCTTAAATATAAAACTTTGCTGTTGTTGTGAAAGAAGGTACAAAAATTTGCAATATGCAACAGAAACAACAACGACATCACCATCGCCATCATCCCTGCAACAGCTGCAATGCATCATCAGCAACAGCCATCAACAACATCGTTCATTGCCATCAACATCAGCAGCAACATCAATTTTAATGCAATGCGTGTACGTGTACGTGTGTGTGTGTGTGTGTGTGTGTGTGTGTGTGTGGTTAGGCTTGCAGTAGTGCCAGTTGCATAATGGTTTCATGTTGAAAGAGATATGAATGTGCAGAAGACTGACAATGCAAATATGTGGGTGTGTGTGGGTGGTGTATTATTTAATTCATTCAGTTTTAATTTTGTTGAATTTTTTTTTTTACGTCTTCTTAAAATTCGCGTTGTAGAATTGCCAAATTTCTATAAGGTTTATGTTTGAATTAAAGTAATTATTTTATTTGATAACTCAAATTACCTTAGACATGACTACTATCAACTATTCCGCAGAGACTACTGGTACCATTGATTCCATTTGTCTACGTCGCGAACAGTTCGAAGGCCAAGACGGAGTTCGGTTACAACTTTTGCATCCTTTAATCTCCAGGCACATAAATAATAGTATCATTATTGGTCTCAGTAGATCTTCCTTTCTGTTCTTATTTTCATTATCGAATCTTACGTGCCCGATAGGTTTTGGGGTACCCCTTGGATCAGTAAAGCAAATTTTTCTGATTCTCTGACATTCAAGTGCGCTCCTGACCCGTCACTACAATTTCCCGCATTTTTTTTTAGCAAAGTGTTAAAGATTGGCGTTCTCCAAAAGTCGAGATATCCAGACACACATATTGTTCAACTTTGAGGCATCCGTAAAGATGACAGTAAACCACGACTCCAGGTATGTACATATGGTTTACCTTAATGCTTCTTCACGGAATTCTAGTAATAACCTGGTATTTTTAGCAAAAAGAAAGCTAGAATAATCCACTTCATAAAAAAGTACCGGTAAAGTATAATTATATTGCTACATTGCCGTTGAGCTGTAAAGGTATTTAGCCTCAGGTGAGAGGTTAACGACCCCATTTTCAGAACTAAATATATCGCCCACCGTCTTCAAAAGAGTCACAACTCAAAATTTGGCAATTGGAGACAATTTTTGTTAAAATTTGTTTAAAAAAAAAAAACCTAAGGTAAAGTCGCCCTTGCCTACATGATTATCATGTGCTAAGAAATAGCTTTTCGCATTTTCTGATAAACGTATTATTTTGAGTTGTGACTCTTTTGAAGACGATGTGCGATATGGTTTCTAATGCTGTAATGCGAATTTTTAGCAGACTGCTTACAAAGTGAATTAAAATTTTAAATTGGCCAGCGGCGTTTTAATCAGTTATTTGTATAAATCACGCAATGCAGATTATGGGGATGGACCCATTTAGAAGTGAGCCGCTGGGTATTTATTTGGAGATGCTTGCCCATTACAGTCAGTGCAGAGCTGAAAATGTAGAAGGATGTTGGGCGTTACCTGAGGTCTTTCGCTTGTGCTGGTACTTTGGTGGAGTGGAATGAAAAAAGAATAGCATACATCGGTCCAATGAAAAGAGTTAAAATTGCGAAATCATTTCATTTATTAATCAATACACAATGTGCTTACAGACTATATGACATATTTATGAAACAGGGTAAGGCAAACAAATATATAAATACATATATAACATGTTTATTGTGACAAATACCTGTAAAGGTATGTATATTCTTAAAAGTTAGCTCAAAAAAGAGGGGAAATAAAACTCTAAGCAAGTAGAATAAGCATTGGGTTATTATAGTACCCTCCTTTCAGGGGTGTTCATGCCATAAGCAATTTTTGCTAAATCAACATAAAATAAATAATTCATTGCAGCGAAGAATACGTGGAGAAATATTTAAATAAATTCTGAGATGATATCAGATACAAAACACATCGATACAGGAGTAGGTACGCCAGCATCTAAGGCCATGTGCCCTTTGAGCAGACTCCAGTCTCTTGATGTATATAGAATGATACGGTCTCTAAATAAATGCAGCATATTCCAGCCTGGAGAGAACAAATGACGTATACAAAAGTTTGAAAGTAGATATAAGGGCCGGAAAACGTAGAACAATTACGACGAACAAATGCCAACATTGCCAACGATTTAAAAATAATAAAAATTGATTTGAGTAGTAAAGCTATGTTTGGTATCAAGGTAGACACCCAAGTCCTTAAATTCACAATTTGGCTTCAACGGCACATTTGAGATACCGTAGAAAGTAGGAACCAGTCTCAACAACTAACTTTTTTTCTGGATGTATTTATAAGTTACCGAGCCCATTCTGAAGGGTTGGTGAATTTTGCGGGCACAGGATGATACGGTTTTATTACGACAAAAGGCATTTACCATATAATCCACTTCAAGAAACCAGAGTAGAAACTTAGTCTCGCTAGTTTAGCTATCAAGATACGATGGGTTAACTTATCCAATGACTTAGATAAATTCGTACAAACGAAATCAACTCGGTAACCCTTTTAAAAGGTTGCAAAACAGTCCTCCGTAAATACCGCTATGTTAGCTACCACGGATCTTCCCGGAATAAACCCATGTTGATTAGGACATAGCAATTGCTTAGTAGCACAGTATATTTTGTCCTTTACGTTAGAAATACGCAAATACCTTTAAAGCCTACTTCAAATCAGAAAATCGGACTCCATGTGGTATAACTATGGTTCATGTGCGCCTTTATTCTGGATAAATTAGCCTAACCTGATCTCCGGGAGAAACTCATTCTGTTGTTCTCTCTAATACAGTTTGAAATAAAATCTTGTGCTGGGTTAAATCTGATATCGGAAAAAAAGAGACAAATATTCGAACAATTCAAGAGTAATCTAAATGAAACTAATAAAAATATATATGTACATACAAACACGAGCATATAAAATAAATTAAACTAGTGTACATCCAGGGGTTGAAATCCAATTACAACAGCTAAGGTGAGTTGCGGTGAGTTAAGGTGAATTGGGGTGAGTTGAAATGAAATAAGATGATGTGGGAGTTGGGATGAGTTAAGGTGAGATGAGTTGAGTAGAGATGAGGTGAATTGAGGTGACAAGAGGTGATAGGAGTTGAATTTAGATGAGATGAACAGCATAACATGACATAACATATCTTAAACTTCAGTTTTATCTTTATCTCTATCCCTTTTTCTATCTCAATCTCTATGTTTTATCTTTATTCTTTTCTTTACCCACTTTCTTTATTTTATCTCAGCTTTAATTCAGTTTCAATATTTAATGGCATTTTCTCTTCTACCCTAAAATGTTGCTTTGTCAATAACCTCTAAGTACAAATACTAAGGTGGAAGCAATGAAAAGGCAACATTTCCCCCAACCATGTATAAATGTCAGTTTTGAATTAATTCGCTTTATATTACTATTCGCTTTTATTACAAAGTAATTTAAAATTTTATTATTTTTTTCCCTTCAGCATCAAAATACCTTTCGAACAGTAAAAGAGATGTTAAATATACATATATATATGCTCCCTATTCAAACACATAGTACCTATTATATGGCGCACAGTGCTTCCCTTCCATATAAAATGTGGGCAAAAATAGAATTATGGACGGATTTAAATGAAAATTCGTTTCTTAGTAGAATTGACGCTACATTCGAAAATGCAATTTATTTTTGGATACATTTCATACTTTCACTGTAAATGCAGTTTGAAGTTGAAAATTTGTGTTCTTGTGACATTTACATAAGTAGGTATGTACATATAGTTCGTTCTATTTTCCACAGTGAGATGTCAAATGACAGGGCTTGGGCCTGTAGAATGGTATGTAGTATGGAAACAAAAAACAATTTTTCGACTTTATTGGCTTCCTGTTGACATATAATTCATTTTATAGGGAAATTTCTATCTAATTCTTTTTGGTT
>NW_023463945.1:0-12312 GCF_013731165.1 Rhagoletis pomonella | reverse complement strand
CCAAATCGAATCGAATAACGTCGAGATGAAGGCGAATGAACGTGAGCCAAAGGTATACATAAATCAGATATGAAAAAGATGGGTGTTCTATGTTGCTGTGTATGTAAGGTATGTAAAAGAGAATGTAAACCCTATGGATATGGAGATTTGCGTTGCGTTGAGCGGTATGCAAATACTAAAATGAAATTAAGGAATGAAACATTTTAAAAGTTAAAGCCATTGAAATGAAAGCTTTACTTGGTAATGGTGGAAATTCATTGGCGGTATTGTGTGAGATGTTGGCAAAGTAGATGGATTTATTTTGCAGAAATATTAGGATTTGCGAGCGCTTGATATGGATCGGAATTAGTATGCGTGACGCTTATATGTATATATATTTTATGGTTGTATGCGAGGTTGTATAGCATTTATTCTTAAAAAAAAGAGCATAACTTTTGTTTGCGGCTGCGGCATTTATGGCCTATGCCATTCGTCTTGAACTCGCTTTGTTGGGCTTAGCGATATCGAACCAATTATTCAAACGTGAAGCTAAGATAGCTGTCAGCACAAATGAACATTCACCGATAAACGTTTTAAGTTAAACTAACGTCTCTCTTAAAGCCCCGATTTGCAAAGTGTTAGTAGGCTTAAGCTGCATTTTACTATTAATTTTTAGAGTTAGGTTAGGGGTGCTCAATAACGTTCAGCCGAACCCCGCTTCCTTGCGTGGAGCTGAGATTTCTACAATTTGCTGTAAGAATGTCATAATCTAAAAAATCAGAAACTATAGAAAAACGGCTGTAAATTTTTGAATTTATATATCGACTGCTACATGGAAGGTCGACCTACATACATATCTCTGCAGCCAGTTTGAAAACGCTCGATCTCAGAAAACTTTTCAAAAACGCTCTATTTGAGAATTCGTTTCAAAAACGCCGTATCTCAGCTGCCGATCGATACATTTTGAAGTGAGATAGGGCATTTTCGAACTGAACGGCACTCTTGCAGAAAATGTGCGATATCTACATATTAATAAGCTAACATAATTAAATTCAGTCATAAAAAATTCAGTTATCGAAAGTTATCAAGTTGTCGAAATTTAAACAATCATCGAAGTTCGAACTGAATTCGAATATCGAAATTTAGCGAGTTATCTATGTTTATAGACTTATCGAAACGTATCGAATTATTCAAATTTATAGACACAGCTATATATATACATAGTTATAGTTATCGAGCTATAATTGTAATGCATAGACTTTTTAACTTATCGGTATTTATTGATTTGCTGTAATTTTTCGGTTTATAAAATCGAAATTTCAATGCTATATAAGTTTGTCGAGTTATCACTGCTTATATAATTTTATCCAGTTACCAGAGTGTACCGATTCATTGAAAATAATAGGGGTATCTAAAATGTATCGAGTTATCGCTTTATGTAGTGATATATAAATTTTTAAGTTATCAAAATTTATCAAGCCCTCGAAATGCGCGGTTATCGAAACTAGTCGAGTTACCGAATTTTATTGAGTTATCGGATTTTAGTGTTTTGGAATTCATTGCATTGAATTCATACATAATCGAAATTTATGTAACGGCTCAATTCCAAGTCCACTCAAAGCCTTTACAGCCCTTTAGAGATATGCAAAATTGTAGTCGCGTTTTAGTTCTAAACTAGGAGATTTTACGGTAAGTCATTTTATTCCTTATAAGTTAGCCAACGTTCTAGGTTAGAAAATCTCTTCGAGGGACTTAAGAAATTAGAAAAACAGTCGACATTCGACAGTAACTGGCACTCCTAGTATCATTTTAATTTGGGACACCCTAATTTCTCTTTCTTAGTTGTTAATACGTCAGCATATATGAATGCCTGTTTTAGGAAGATTTTGTGGACAACATTCTGCAAGGGCATCACTTTTTTTAGCATAGAAATTCCTGACAAACTCTCAAATTTGGCCGACTAGAAGCTTGATGCGCCTCTACAAAATGTGAAATATTTGACAAAGTACCAATTTTTTAAGATCCTTGAAACAGTTTTCAAAGCGTAACGCTAGGCAGAATACAACTAAAAGGTCAAGGATGAAACATTTCACCTAAAAAAATACAGAGTACATATGTATGCGTATGTAATGCTTATATTTCTGAGCTTGTTTGTTTGTTTCCATTAACGCCACTTCAATGGTAGACACTGCAACGACTCGTGCAACAATACCAGCAAAAGCAAAGATTTAGAGAAGAATTCAATTATAATTTGCAATCCTTCAAAAGCATACAAAAAAGAAGAAACATGAAAACAAATGAAAGTAATGTAGGACATAGATACTACTCGCAAATGCAACTTTTGTTTTTTTTTTTATGCTAGTGAGCTGTTGATTTTGTTGTTGCATGCATTGTTGTTGTTGTTATTGTTGTTTTTGATATTATCATAGTTGACACAGTTCAGTTTATTTGCATGCCGACTCTTAGCAAATGAATTGAATCGATGAGTTGCTCTAATTTCACTTGACATTGACAACAGTAATAACAACAGCAAAAGCAACAATGCACTCAGCAAGTTGTAATTTGAAAAAAAAAAATCGAGCTATGACACTTGTGCTAATGCGATCTAGTTCATGCCGCGCATAATTTTCTATTTTCTTTTTTTCTCTTTTCGTTCTTTCATTTTTAACCACAATTACATAGTACTTGTTTGGAATCAAAGGCAATCAAAAGTCAATATAATTTAATTGATAGCCAATAATCTGTAAACATATTGATTTTCATACATTTACATACATTAGGCATTTTAAGAGTGACTATTTTCCTTGAGCTTTTAACTTAAAGCGCCTGCAGAGACCATCGCGTTATATCTAATGGCGGTTTGTTCGGCTTATTGCGATGCGACAGTAAAAAGCTAATCCTCTCTGGTGGAAAACCCAAGTCGAAACTGGAGAAAAGTATTGTGTTCACGCCGGGAAACATACTTATAGCAGTTCTAAGCCACGCGCCAAAGTCTTCTGGAGCTATGTGACCATGCCGAAAGAAAGCAAAACTCAACTACCCAGCAGTATTTGAGATAAGGGCATGCGAATTCACAACAATATTCAGTACGAAAAATGCAATGAAACTCAGCTCAGAAAACAATGCCAGAAAAGTTTAACGAAGAAGCAGTGAAGCTTTCACTGCTACTGAAGTTTTCACTGAACGCGTAGCGGAGATTTCAGGTCTATTGAACTTTTCGCAGAACGCGCAGTGAGGTCTTCAAGCCGATTTAGCTTTAATAAAAAAAAATTTGTGAAAAGTTTGTTCGACCGCTCATAGAATGGTGATGTTTAGAAATTTCTATAGAGAATAGGTTTAGCCCAATAAATAATTTCCAAACAACACCACTCTGTAAATAATAAAAACAAATTTGTACAAGTGGACCAGGTGTGTTATTTGCGCCTACGATTTGTGGCTGTAGCTAAGTAGGCAAGAATGTTCGGTTTTCTAGCTGAGAAATACTGCTGGGTGGTTATTAAATCATTACTACTATTACTAAAGCACCGACCCCAACGTGTCACGTGTAGCTAAGGACTAAATTATTAGGCCAATGGCGGCTAGTCTTCCACTGTGATAATTTAAACAAACGACTAAAAGAGTTACAACAAAAGAAGTACTGCAAGCAGTAGAGAAAATGAACGATAAATAAGTCCCAAGCGGACAGTAAGGCATTTAGTTGACGATTTTTTTTTTTGTTTTCAACGCCTATTTCGCCAAAAAGCTCCTTTCCAAATATCTTGAAACAACGAACTGACCTTGTCCTCATGCTCCTCTTATACGAGGAGTTTGATTTAACTAGTTTTCGAAGAAACAGCTTGAAACAATTTTACTTAAAAAAATAAAAGTACTGGCCAAACCACTTTATGAATATTGTAAAACTGCGTTTTCATTTTTGAACTCTGACGTTAGGATATTTTTAAAGAACTTTGAAAATTCAAAGATATGATTAATTCAAAAAATTATTTAAAAAATTCAGCGGAATGTAGAATAAAACTATGGGTATAAAATAAAAGAGAACTTTATTCAAAACTGAATTTTTTTTGGTGCACACGGACGAATAGGCATTTAAAATGTTTTTTTTTTTAAATTTCATCCTTGATTATCCTTTTTAATATTATTTTTGTAAAACTTATCAATTAAAAACATCCTTCTGTAGGTGCAAAAATTTCCTTCATTACATTTGTGAAGTTTTTGCACGTGCACTTCTCAACTGCAATGTAAAACAACTTTCTTAAGTTATAATTTAGTGGCATTTCAAAGGATGTTCGGCCTAGTCTCAATGCTTCCGGAGTTTTTTGCGGATTGTACATGACTTACAACCATGCAGCTGTGGTAATATATTATTACCATTGGCCACAGTTCCTACCCACTACATTTTGGTCTAATAAATATTTTGTTTTTTATAAATGCATACATGCCAACAAATTGGTCCCCCCTTTCACTGATTTATTCATCCAGAGTGGATGTGCTATCAGCAGTAATCGAGTTAGCTAACAGTGAAATCACCAGATGAGAAGAGTCTGTCCCCTACCGATTCCTATGCTATGTTATGAAC
Source organism: Rhagoletis pomonella (assembly GCF_013731165.1). NCBI lineage: Eukaryota > Metazoa > Arthropoda > Insecta > Diptera > Tephritidae > Rhagoletis > Rhagoletis pomonella. The sequence goes on along the minus strand of NW_023463945.1, from coordinate 7,757 downwards.
GACGAAGTACTGCATGTGAAACTGTACCAATATATAATATAGTCAATTTAGTTAAAATTTAGAAAATTTAGAATGCTGCAGTTAGAGATTTCATGGCGAGCTATACTCTTAATTTGAACAATTTCAAATTTGAAGCATAAGGGGGACCCGTAATGTAATTACTGCGGCGTTTTGATGGTAAAAATTAGAAAATTTAATTTAATTAAACTGAATCGATAGTCTATCCCTGAACCAATATTAAGTTCAACAATTGAACAGAAAAGTAATGATTCAAAAACCTTCCAATATTTTTTAAACACAAAATAAAAAGCCCATTGAACCCAGAAAGGCAATGGAAACGATAAGCAAGAAACGAGCCAACTTGACTCGTAACTATTCACATTGTATTTTTAAGTATTGTATGTACATATATCTCTACAAACAAAAGCAATAAAATATAACTGCATTTGTTATACTCGTATCTACGCTCTCGTACGTATATTTGCAATTTTATAAGTTTGCCTTGTTTATTTACAAACGAGGATATTTGACTGGGTCAGCAAGTGCCAATACAGAGAACTGGCCAAATCCACAAGAAAATATTTGCATATTGGGCAATTTTGCCTGTAAGCAATGGATGCAATGTGTGTATGCGGAATAAGTCAAGTAAATCGAAATAACTTTCGACTTTGGTAAAAATGCTGTGGTTATTTTAGAACAGCAAAAACCAGAATTGAATTAGGAAAGAGATGCTTTAAATTTTATAAAATTTGTGCCGAAAAAGTTAGAATGATTCCTTAAAAAGGTTATACGTTATAGCTATGTGAGCAGTTGCTACATTAGGGTGGCCAAAAACGTTCTTTTAAGAGGAAAACTTCAAAGCCCCGTGGCACGGTTAAACATTAATCGATTTCAAAATAAAATTATTTTCGAAAATCTATATATGTACATAATAAAATTGTAACAGGCCGATGTCTGTACATTATAGATTTTGAAGATAAATTAATAAGGGGGGTCTTGTTTGTCTGTCATACATGGAATTGAATGCGGTTTTTAAGTAAATTGATAAGATAAAGTAAATATTGCAATATGGCTTTCAAAAGAAATAGGTTTAAGACGGCCTATGGCCAAAAATATTCTTGTTGAAGATTGCCACCAGTTTGAAAATTTTAGTTTAATTTAATTGATAAGATTAATAGAATATTGCAATATGGGCATCAAACTGAAGAGGTTTACGAAAGCTTACTGTCGAAACTATTTTTTAGGAGGATGGCCAACTGTTTGAGAAATCGCATTAAATTAAATTGATAAAATAACAGCACAAAAATACGTTTAAGACGCAGTGAAGCACTCCGGGTATTTGTTAGTTTTTTTTTTTATAAAAATATAGTTCATAGTACACCAAAATTTAAATAAGTGTTCATACTTATTTGCAGATTTCTATTCAGATTTTTTAGAAAAATTCTATGTATGAACTTGCTATAAAATCACATTGATTTTTTGTCATTTTTTGTGAAAGGTTGGGCTCATTTTCTCTATACAAAAAATAATTGTCGAACATTCTTTTTATTTATAGGAGAATGTGCGGGAAAAAGAACCTCTAAAAATCAATACGATTTTCTAGCAACTTCAAACTTGCTTTTTGTTATACTAGAATTGAATGGGCTATAAAACTCTATACCTAGATCTTTCTAAAAAATATGAATAGAAAGTTGCAAATTAGTATGCAAATTTATTGAATTTTCCAGAGTTTTGCACAAAGTCGAAAATTTTATATTTGCGATCTTTACTTCCGAACTTATTTTGTAATAAAAGGCCAATTAATATATGTACATAGATATTGCTAAAGCTAAAACAATTTCATTCTCCTTAATTACTCATTCGACCTGGTGCACACTTTACATTCAAATTTATGTATGTACAAAGTACAGAAATAGATACGCAATTGAAATGAATTGTCTTGGTGTAGCAAATCATAATGTGACTACAAAGCAAATATCTGAAAAATTTAATAAAATTCGCAGTTCAAAGCTTACAGCAAGTATTTTTGGGGGAAACACCGACTGATCGCAATTTTTAAATGGCAATCAGCAGAGAATAATAACTACACTAATTGATGCACAAATGCGCAATTTCAGCAAATTTTGTTGATACTCGAACTCTATTCTCAAACGTGCATTTATGGTACTTTACAAGAGTCGGTGTACAATTGGCGGAAGAAAAGGGAAATATTTAAAATTTTTATTTCATATGACACATTCAAGAAAAGAGAAGCTCATTTTCTGACAGTGTTCATTTAGATGTAAATCTAAAATATCTATGTATGACATAATAAAAACAAAATATTTCTTTGTATTTTGTTTAAGTTTGCACTTTGAATTCTATTAAATTTTTGCTGCAATCTTTGTATTTCTTGCTTAAAGGAGGTATATTGTGTTCAGTTAAGGATATGAACGCATTACTGTAATATAACAGTAAAACTCCTTGAATTTACCAATCGATTGCACGGAAGCGATCAGTCGCAGCGTAGAGCTGCCCACTGAAACAATATATAAATTTCTTCCTTTAAAAAGAGTATTTCCTTCATCTTGACACGATGAACAAGTAACAAACCGTCAAGTTTATTATATCAATTTTTAATTAATGAAAAATATTTTTATTAAATTGAGAGACAGTACATTTCTTCATTTTAATCAGCATAAATTCCATAAAAAATCTAAAAAAGTCACCAATTTAGTTGAGGAATTTAGCTTTATGAGACAAAAAATATCATTAGTTCGGTGAAGAATGAGTTTTATACTCTCACTCGCAGAACATAGGTTTTTGCCCACTGTATGAGTGCTTACTTTGAATCAGTGTCTGAAGAAGGGACATTCTTCTGACCGAGATTTATTTATAAAATTAAATGAAATAATTGTCCTGAAATTAATCCAGTGAACCATTTGCTGTCACAAATAAATATAGCGAGCTTCAATTGTCAGACTGGTGACCTCAGGTTTCGGTAGTAGGTTTTCCCCCTAAATAGCTGCGGTCATAACAAGCTTTTCACCTCGCAAACACCTATTTTGGAGCAGTTGACTGATGAAACCAGCAACGAGTGAAGTTGATTGCCCAATAATGTCAATATGGCAAAGCATTTCCTTTCAAATACCCATTTTACTACTATTATTGGCTTCAATACCGGTTGCTTACCGACAGAGATAGTGGATTTCCTTACTAGAACTATGCAGAATACTTGCCATCTTCTCTATAACATAAAGCGCCAGACGAATATACTGTCTGATCCACAGGTCTTCCAAGTTGCGATACTATCTGTACGTGCTATATTTTTTTTTTTATCAAATTGTCGATTGTCTTATAGCCAATTTCATGAAAGCAATTTAAGTGAAAAATGATTTTAATTTCTTTAACCTGGTATAGCTGCCATTTCACAGCAATGTAAGTGAGCTTTATTTAAAATCTTATTTACTGTAAGCAGCTCACTTAATTTTGCATTCTCCAACTCAGCTGCCATTACATTGCAGCCCTTCACATAAGCACCTTAAACAAAAACAAAACAAAACTTCAACCGCACTTAATTCCTTTTCAAACCCCCATTTTCAGGCAGCCGAAGGAACTGAACTGATTCGCACTTGCCACATGCCACTTGCTGCAGAGCTTTGTCGCCTTTAACTCAATGAATTATTTAAAATGTGTGCCTCGTTCGTTATGTACGCCTGCTTGCATACTTACTGCTGCAAATGCAAAATAAATGCATTTAATTATATATGTACACATGTATGTGTGTGCCGTACTTCTCATGTGGCTGCAAATTTTCACATAAATGCCTTAAATATAAAACTTTGCTGTTGTTGTGAAAGAAGGTACAAAAATTTGCAATATGCAACAGAAACAACAACGACATCACCATCGCCATCATCCCTGCAACAGCTGCAATGCATCATCAGCAACAGCCATCAACAACATCGTTCATTGCCATCAACATCAGCAGCAACATCAATTTTAATGCAATGCGTGTACGTGTACGTGTGTGTGTGTGTGTGTGTGTGTGTGTGTGTGTGTGGTTAGGCTTGCAGTAGTGCCAGTTGCATAATGGTTTCATGTTGAAAGAGATATGAATGTGCAGAAGACTGACAATGCAAATATGTGGGTGTGTGTGGGTGGTGTATTATTTAATTCATTCAGTTTTAATTTTGTTGAATTTTTTTTTTTACGTCTTCTTAAAATTCGCGTTGTAGAATTGCCAAATTTCTATAAGGTTTATGTTTGAATTAAAGTAATTATTTTATTTGATAACTCAAATTACCTTAGACATGACTACTATCAACTATTCCGCAGAGACTACTGGTACCATTGATTCCATTTGTCTACGTCGCGAACAGTTCGAAGGCCAAGACGGAGTTCGGTTACAACTTTTGCATCCTTTAATCTCCAGGCACATAAATAATAGTATCATTATTGGTCTCAGTAGATCTTCCTTTCTGTTCTTATTTTCATTATCGAATCTTACGTGCCCGATAGGTTTTGGGGTACCCCTTGGATCAGTAAAGCAAATTTTTCTGATTCTCTGACATTCAAGTGCGCTCCTGACCCGTCACTACAATTTCCCGCATTTTTTTTAGCAAAGTGTTAAAGATTGGCGTTCTCCAAAAGTCGAGATATCCAGACACACATATTGTTCAACTTTGAGGCATCCGTAAAGATGACAGTAAACCACGACTCCAGGTATGTACATATGGTTTACCTTAATGCTTCTTCACGGAATTCTAGTAATAACCTGGTATTTTTAGCAAAAAGAAAGCTAGAATAATCCACTTCATAAAAAAGTACCGGTAAAGTATAATTATATTGCTACATTGCCGTTGAGCTGTAAAGGTATTTAGCCTCAGGTGAGAGGTTAACGACCCCATTTTCAGAACTAAATATATCGCCCACCGTCTTCAAAAGAGTCACAACTCAAAATTTGGCAATTGGAGACAATTTTTGTTAAAATTTGTTTAAAAAAAAAAAACCTAAGGTAAAGTCGCCCTTGCCTACATGATTATCATGTGCTAAGAAATAGCTTTTCGCATTTTCTGATAAACGTATTATTTTGAGTTGTGACTCTTTTGAAGACGATGTGCGATATGGTTTCTAATGCTGTAATGCGAATTTTTAGCAGACTGCTTACAAAGTGAATTAAAATTTTAAATTGGCCAGCGGCGTTTTAATCAGTTATTTGTATAAATCACGCAATGCAGATTATGGGGATGGACCCATTTAGAAGTGAGCCGCTGGGTATTTATTTGGAGATGCTTGCCCATTACAGTCAGTGCAGAGCTGAAAATGTAGAAGGATGTTGGGCGTTACCTGAGGTCTTTCGCTTGTGCTGGTACTTTGGTGGAGTGGAATGAAAAAAGAATAGCATACATCGGTCCAATGAAAAGAGTTAAAATTGCGAAATCATTTCATTTATTAATCAATACACAATGTGCTTACAGACTATATGACATATTTATGAAACAGGGTAAGGCAAACAAATATATAAATACATATATAACATGTTTATTGTGACAAATACCTGTAAAGGTATGTATATTCTTAAAAGTTAGCTCAAAAAAGAGGGGAAATAAAACTCTAAGCAAGTAGAATAAGCATTGGGTTATTATAGTACCCTCCTTTCAGGGGTGTTCATGCCATAAGCAATTTTTGCTAAATCAACATAAAATAAATAATTCATTGCAGCGAAGAATACGTGGAGAAATATTTAAATAAATTCTGAGATGATATCAGATACAAAACACATCGATACAGGAGTAGGTACGCCAGCATCTAAGGCCATGTGCCCTTTGAGCAGACTCCAGTCTCTTGATGTATATAGAATGATACGGTCTCTAAATAAATGCAGCATATTCCAGCCTGGAGAGAACAAATGACGTATACAAAAGTTTGAAAGTAGATATAAGGGCCGGAAAACGTAGAACAATTACGACGAACAAATGCCAACATTGCCAACGATTTAAAAATAATAAAAATTGATTTGAGTAGTAAAGCTATGTTTGGTATCAAGGTAGACACCCAAGTCCTTAAATTCACAATTTGGCTTCAACGGCACATTTGAGATACCGTAGAAAGTAGGAACCAGTCTCAACAACTAACTTTTTTTCTGGATGTATTTATAAGTTACCGAGCCCATTCTGAAGGGTTGGTGAATTTTGCGGGCACAGGATGATACGGTTTTATTACGACAAAAGGCATTTACCATATAATCCACTTCAAGAAACCAGAGTAGAAACTTAGTCTCGCTAGTTTAGCTATCAAGATACGATGGGTTAACTTATCCAATGACTTAGATAAATTCGTACAAACGAAATCAACTCGGTAACCCTTTTAAAAGGTTGCAAAACAGTCCTCCGTAAATACCGCTATGTTAGCTACCACGGATCTTCCCGGAATAAACCCATGTTGATTAGGACATAGCAATTGCTTAGTAGCACAGTATATTTTGTCCTTTACGTTAGAAATACGCAAATACCTTTAAAGCCTACTTCAAATCAGAAAATCGGACTCCATGTGGTATAACTATGGTTCATGTGCGCCTTTATTCTGGATAAATTAGCCTAACCTGATCTCCGGGAGAAACTCATTCTGTTGTTCTCTCTAATACAGTTTGAAATAAAATCTTGTGCTGGGTTAAATCTGATATCGGAAAAAAAGAGACAAATATTCGAACAATTCAAGAGTAATCTAAATGAAACTAATAAAAATATATATGTACATACAAACACGAGCATATAAAATAAATTAAACTAGTGTACATCCAGGGGTTGAAATCCAATTACAACAGCTAAGGTGAGTTGCGGTGAGTTAAGGTGAATTGGGGTGAGTTGAAATGAAATAAGATGATGTGGGAGTTGGGATGAGTTAAGGTGAGATGAGTTGAGTAGAGATGAGGTGAATTGAGGTGACAAGAGGTGATAGGAGTTGAATTTAGATGAGATGAACAGCATAACATGACATAACATATCTTAAACTTCAGTTTTATCTTTATCTCTATCCCTTTTTCTATCTCAATCTCTATGTTTTATCTTTATTCTTTTCTTTACCCACTTTCTTTATTTTATCTCAGCTTTAATTCAGTTTCAATATTTAATGGCATTTTCTCTTCTACCCTAAAATGTTGCTTTGTCAATAACCTCTAAGTACAAATACTAAGGTGGAAGCAATGAAAAGGCAACATTTCCCCCAACCATGTATAAATGTCAGTTTTGAATTAATTCGCTTTATATTACTATTCGCTTTTATTACAAAGTAATTTAAAATTTTATTATTTTTTTCCCTTCAGCATCAAAATACCTTTCGAACAGTAAAAGAGATGTTAAATATACATATATATATGCTCCCTATTCAAACACATAGTACCTATTATATGGCGCACAGTGCTTCCCTTCCATATAAAATGTGGGCAAAAATAGAATTATGGACGGATTTAAATGAAAATTCGTTTCTTAGTAGAATTGACGCTACATTCAAAAATGCAATTTATATTTTTGGATAAATTTCATACTTTCACTGTAAATGCAGTTTAAAGTTGAAAATTTGGGTTCTTGTGACATTTACATAAGTAGGTATGTACATATAGTTCGTTCTATTTTCCACAGTGAGATGTCAAATGACAGGGCTTGGGCCTGTAGAATGGTATGTAGTATGGAAACAAAAAACAATTTTTCGACTTTATTGGCTTCCTGTTGACATATAATTCATTTTATAGGGAAATTTCTATCTAATTCTTTTTGGTT
>NW_023463944.1:0-12312 GCF_013731165.1 Rhagoletis pomonella | reverse complement strand
TAAACTTGTAATAAATGTTCAAAAGAAAGCTTTTTATAAGCGTAAAATTGTAAACTTATAATAAAGGTTCAAAAAAAGTTTTTTATAAGCGTATCAATACTTACTACAAATTTTCAAAAGAAAGCTTTTTATAAACATTTTTATAACCCTTTATTTAAAGATATTTCATTAAAAACTCATACATAGATTGCTTAACATCTAGAAACTAAACGAAATGCGAATTTTCGGCGGACTCATCTACAGTCGCGAAAATATAAATAGGGAATAGACATTTTAGCATACAAATTCACAATAACACATACAAATTAAGCATAAAAAAGTTAATTATTACATCTTGATGCTTATTACATCTACATCTTGGAAAAGCGACATCGATGCAACTTTCAAGGAACTCGGGTTGGATCCAGGCACGGAGTTCAAACGATGGTTAAGAGTCTGATACATAGCTGATATCAAACGACTCTTGCCAACTCCTCCTCCACCTCACACAAACTCATAAAATGGCTGATTTGTTTTGATTTTGTGTAGCATATGTGTCATATACGTTCTCTGCTTAACGTTTAGACTTCGAACTAATGAAAAAAGTTCTTCTGCGGGAATTAAGGGCGGAAGTTTTATTAGCCTAATATTACCATCAGAGTCACTTTCATTCGTTGACGGGCCTTCTCCATGCAGGTCTAGCAAATTCAAGCCAGAGTTTACTTCCGGGAGCCCTAAGATCCTAAACTCATTATCTACTACAGGTTGGACATTTGGCTCATTTACTTCAAAATCTACTTCTTCTCGAAGTCGATCTAAAACATTCTCAAGCTCGCGCTGCTCAAATACATCATATTTCCTTCGATTTTCCTCTATTGAAATATGATGTGCTACACAAGTTTCCTCGTTATCGTTAAGAATAATTTCTCGCTCTTCATCTCGCCATGGACGGTAAAGCATGACTATTTCCCTGAAGTAATCACACATGGTTTGGTACGTTTCTTAACGAAACCAGTACCGTCTCTCAGGGGAAGCGCATTCCTACGTCCAATGAAATTATCTTCCTCTCTCTCGTCTTCACTACCATCACTTTCTTCCGCCCTTCTGTTTGTTTTTTTATATGTGTATAAGGATGCAAAATCAGCTAAGCAAACATTTTCTAGTTCATTCGGTCGGCGAACATAATGCTCTAAAATTCGTGAAACAAATATGTCGGTCGAGTCCGAAGGAAGATTCTGAAGTTGTGCTCTTGGTTTTACCATCCGCACTCGATCTTCAGGACGAGAGGTATTTATAAATATCTCCGCGTTACTTGCTTCTGAAAGATGAAGCCCAATACTGCAATATACTGCTTCTTGGGTGAATATTTCTGTACCAGAAATAAATTTATGACCTATATGCTGAAGTTTCTGCTTAATAGTATAGCTACCAGCATTTACTTCTGATATGGCTTCATTTAAGAGCCTAGAAATTCCTCTATTCGATTTATTTATGTAATTTATTATATAAGAGCAGCAAGCATAAGCATCTAATATGAACTGAATATCCATATTGGCTTTATAGAGCTCTAAAATGGTAGGATTGTAAGCATTAATTGATCGATCCACCAACTTCCTTTTCAAGAAGATTTTAGGTTTTGATAAACTTGATCTTAGCGCAAGTATATAATGATCAAATGAAATGTTTAATCTAGGATCTGCCAGGAAACTATCGAAATTATTTAAATTTAATATTTCAGATGATGGTAGATTCGAATTCAAAAAGTTTTGAATTTTCGAATAGTTTTCCCTATGAAGTTCTAAGTTTTCTTCATTTTCCGGAAGGGTCAACAAAATTTGTGTAGAAGGCATGGGTGGGTATGGAATACCAAAACGATAAATTTGCTGTCCTCTTATTTCCCTTGCACAAGACCGACTGTGATTGTGCTTTTGATAACCTAGATAATTTTGTAAGTGGCTTACGGTGCCCTCCGTAGAAATGTACGTATCTATGAAATCAATAGCATTCGATCTTAGCGGCATTAATAAGCCAAAACATTCCATGTACATGGGGAGAACCTCTCTGTTGAAATTCAACCCTCCAATAAAAATGTGTAACAAGATGTTCATCAAAGATACCTCCATTTTGTTTGAAAATTTTTAACATTTGACGGTACCGATAATCGAAGTATCTAGCACACGTCACTGCATCTGAACGGATAAGGTGATATCGCTCTTGAGTTGACAAATCGCTTGCTTCGGCCTCGGAAATATCTCTAGTATCAACTGTTTTTGATAAAATCACTAAAAGCTCAAGCCATTGGGACTCAGCAGCTGATAGTGTAATAAAGAAGGTGGGGAGGCCAATCTGCCGAATCATAGCAAGAGCCTTTTTCTTCTCCGCCTCCCAGTGGGCGGGAGAAGACCTCACACCTTTGAGAACTTTGTAGCCATCATCGTGTTAAATCATGTTTTGGACAAAATTTTCATTTAATAGATTTTGAGCTGTTACTCGATTAGAACCGGCAAATTTTCGAAGGCAAATGGAAGTGCTGGTCTTAATTTGCAGCAATTCGAGCTTTTTGTAGTTGTAAAATATCTTTGGTATGGTACATGCTCTTCTATCATACCGACGGATTTCAGATCGAACAATTTTATTGTTAGTCTCTGTACAAGTACGCTTTTGCCCAGCATAAATTGTAGCAAATTACAGTTCTTCTGAATCGTTGTCCTGTACTACATCAAGAGGCCTTTTCCCCTCGCCGGGAGCTATAACCAAACGGTTAATATCCAAATTTTCTACGGGAATATTATCAAGAAGAGTTTCTTGACCAGCCATATTAAGTTCTTCAAGAACTGGTTCGAGGGATGGACGAGGAGTTGAAGCACTAAATATTATGCGAAACCACTTGTCCTTCACTTATATTTTCGACGAATGGTGCATCTTCAATTGATGCAATAAACGAAACTTCTTCCTGGCTATTGAAACTCGAAATCCAATTTTCATTAATTTGAATATTGTGCTCACGGTATAAAGGGGTATTTACTACCGCAAAGCCTCCATAATCTTTGCAGGTCGTATGGTATCAGTCATATAGTCATGATTATATTCCATACGCCTTCTCAAATGAATTTGAATGACATGCGTCTGATCAAATGATCGAGGAAGATTTGTTACAATGTCATTCACAGAAATAGGGATATTAACGACAGCACCTTTTAATGAACTCTGGCCCTGATACCCCAATGGACGAATCGTCATAAACGGTAATCTAGACATAATCAGGCGTTCTTCTATTGGTGTTAGATTTTTCAGACATTCGGGGATTTCTGGAAAATCTAACCCATTAGCTAAACATAATGAGGAAGCCTTTTGTTCACAATTGCATTTCTGCAGGTTATACAAAAACTATAATCTCCATCCTCCGATGGAAATTTTTCTGATAAATAAAAGGCGGATGCAACATTCGGGTGGGGACTTCGAGAAACTGCATTGAAATTTAATGACCGTACCTGATGGAGAAACCATAGACCCCCACAGCAAATACAAACTGTTATGGGTCCTTTTTTGATATTATCGAAATAGGTACGTCTAAAGTCAGTAACGCTGTCTTGATTTTGAGCTGGAAAACCGGGACTATATTCTCTATTTGATCTAATTCGCTCCGCCTGACGTTCATTTTCGATTCCCCTGTTCGACATGTCAACTCGATGGAGACGAACTCGACTTTGGACATCACGTCTCAAGTCAGATCTTTCTTCCCTAGCTTCTCGACCGGTATTTCTCTCTTGCTCGTCTGAGCGAATTTGAGAATTTCCGCGGCGAGACCTACGTTGGTTAGTATCTCTACTTTGCTCAATAGCGCGATATTGAGGGTTCTCGCGTCGAGAGATATGCTCTGGGGTATTTCTGTCTTGCTCGGCTGAGCGAATTTGGGGATTTTCCCGGCGAGACCTACGTTGGTGAGTATATCTACTTTGCTCAATAGCTCGATATTGAGGGTGCTCGCGTCGAGAGATATGCTCTCGGGTATTTCTGTCTGGCTGAGCGAATTTGGGGATTTTCCCGGCGAGACCTTCGTTGGTGAGTATCTCTACTTTGCTCAATAGCGCGATATTGAGAGTTCTCGCGCCGAGATATATGCTCTCGGGTATTTCTCTGTTGCTCTTCTGACCGAACTTGAGACGATATCTGCGTTGAAGTGTATTTAAACTTTGCTCAGAAGAGCGAACTTCCGGATCTAACCGACGTCTAGACCGATTTGCTGTGTTTCGGGATTGTTCATTTGATCTATGTATATTATCTTCCCGAAAAGATTGCATCTGCCTTCTATTTTGGATGCGTCTTAATAACATAGATTTTTGTCTTAATCTAGGCATTATACTTTATCTGTGTTGAGTATAAAAGATATAAAAACTTACGTAAATTAAATTGCTTAAATACCTAAAATATTTTTCCTTATGATGAGTTTCTCCGCTCGTTGCACCTCTGTTTCCAACTATTTGTTCGATGATTTGCCGAATGGGGGTCTTCCGTTATCTTGTTGGCCCAGAAGTTGTGGTAAGATTGTCCTGGAGCTTTCTCGGCAGTTGGGTGTTTTCAGGCCTGTGATGTTTTTATTGTTTATGGCCAATTTCCAAAATTTAAAATTTTTAAAAACACGTCACTACTTTAAAAACGCACACAAAATTTTTCTCGTTGACACAGTTTTTCATTCCGCTTATGCACTCTGCAGATTTTAAGTGAATTATAAATACTAGGAATATTTTAAAGGGTTCACGTATCCTTTATACATAAAATACATGTTCGAGTAGGTAAAAACTCATACTGCTGCTAGAAAACCCGTATTCAAGCGAAGATTCTACCAATAACTACGAGGCTACCTGCTAAGTGATTAAAATATTCGTTCGCAAGTATTTTTTTAAAGAAATGAACATAACTACCTGGGATATAATGGAAGTAACAGGACGGAGTGAACTGTCACTTAACTATTTATTGTATGTGAAATCAATGCGAATGGTTATAATGGTCTGGGCGAAACGTAACGTATGGGAGATCTAAAATCAATAGATCCTTACGAATTATTACGTTCCGCCCCGAGCATTATAACCCAGGCAAAGGGAATACACAATACATTTGTTAATTTATTTTCATCCACTCCTTCAAAATGTCATAACAAAAAAGGGTGCTTGGTTGGGAAAACCAACGATCGTTTGAGAAGGCGTAAAACTATTTATTTGGCATACATACATAGATATTATCAAATAAATACCCAACAAGCAAAATAAACTTAAAGAAATTTTTTTTTAAGTTTTCAATTATAAACATTAAGCTTACAAAACGTTGATTTTTTGTTTATAAAACGCTTGAAAGTAAGCGTAATATAATCGAAAAGGAACATTGGTTATAAGCGTAGAAATATAAACTTGTAATAAATGTTCAAAAGAAAGCTTTTTATAAGCGTAAAATTGTAAACTTATAATAAAGGTTCAAAAAAAGTTTTTTATAAGCGTATCAATACTTACTACAAATTTTCAAAAGAAAGCTTTTTATAAACATTTTTATAACCCTTTATTTAAAGATATTTCATTAAAAACTCATACATAGATTGCTTAACATCTAGAAACTAAACGAAATGCGAATTTTCGGCGGACTCATCTACAGTCACGAAAATATAAATAGGGAATAGACATTTTAGCATACAAATTCACAATAACACATACAAATTAAGCATAAAAAAGTTAATTATTACATCTTGATGCTTATTACATCTACATCTTGGAAAAGCGACATCGATGCAGCTATATATTCCGCTTCATCGCCGCCATTCTCATTGATGAACTTTTCTGAAAAAAATTTAATACATTTTTAATTGAATGTTAAACTAAGAAAGGATAAGGGGAACTCATCATTTGAAGACTCGAATGCTCCACCGATTAGCGCAGCGGGTCCTGGATCGGATTTTCTTGTTTTACCGCATTGGTTTTATTTAATTTTTTCTTTTAATAATATATTTTAAAAAACGTAAACACGTCACTTACGATTGAAAAAATTTTATATTTACTACTTCATGTCGTTGGCATTTACATTTCATTTATAAGTTTAAGTTATTTATAAACATTCGCTCTCAAAACTTATTAAAGGTTTATTTGAAAAAAACTTTTAATAAGCTTAATATTAAAAATGCTTATTATAGCAAACTTAATTTAAGTTATTTTTAAAAACGTTTACTGAAATGCTTGTTGGGTAGTATATACATACATGTGTATGCATGTGCCATGTACATATTCAAATACAATTTTGGCCACTCGGCTGATTTAGAAATTTGCATACCCATCAGGGTAGCCGACTGAATTTTTTGGCCTTTTCAAAAATTTGTTTTTGCAGTTGATACTTCCTAGAGTGTTAGAATGAGGTGTATGTATGTACATTTGTACATATTTTGAAACAATCTTCTGTCAGATATATAAATCAGTTACGCAACTAACTATACACATTTTCTCACAAGTGAGATGTGCAATGCAATTGTACTACTTAAAATATTTGTCTTATCTTTAAGCGATTTGGCTTTGGCTATGCGTATAGTAGTATTATCTTTTTATAAAAGTACCCGTATAGTAGAGTGGCATGGTTATTCTCTGATTTCAAAAATTTTCCAAACCAAAAACAATTCCCGTACCCAGTTTTATAAATTTTAATTAATTATTTAGAAATTTTAGTCCGATTTCAATAATTTTCAACGTTTTGCTTTTATGTGGCAAGCACAATAACCAACGAGTTTGGTACAAATTGGTAGAACGGTTACCGATATACATATATGTGATCATAAGTGGGCGGTGCCACGCCCATTTTCCAAAATTTTATCATAAACGTATTTCTTGGTAAAGAATTGTTGCAAGCATCAATTTTGAATAAATTAGCTTTAATATTTACTGATTTATCGAAGATTTTGTATTTCTCTAAATAACCGTTATATGGGATGTGGGCGTGGTTATTGTCCGTGTGGTTATTGTCCGTGTGGGCGTGGCTACGCCCTTTTTCCAAAAATTTATAATATTCTTAGTTTTGGTCTAAAAATTGTGTAAATATCAATTTTGAGTGAATAATCTTCAGTAGTTACTAAAATATCGCAGTTTTCGTATTTCCGAAAATTACCGTTATATGGGATGTGGGCGTGGTTATTGTCCGATTTTTTAAATTTTCGGCCATTTAGTATGCTGTACCAAGGCCAACAACAGTGCCAAGTTTGGAAGAAATTGGTGCAGCGGTTACCAAGTTATACACATATAACCATAAGTGGGCGTGGCTACGCCCATTTTCCAAAAATTTATAATATTCTTATTTTTCGTCTGAAAATTATTGTAAATACCAATTTTGAGTGAATTACCTTCAGCAGTTACTAAAATATCGCAGTTTTCGTATTTCCGAAAATTACCGTTATATGGGATGTGGGCGTGGTTATTGTCCGATTTTTTTAAATTTTCGGCCATTTAGTATGCTGTACCAGGGCCAAAAACTGTGCCAAGTTTGGAAGAAATTGGTGCAGCGGTTACCAAGATATACACATATAACCATAAGTGGGCATGGCTACACCCATTTTCCAAAAATTTATAATATTCTTATTTTTCGTCTGTAAGTTATTGTAAATACCAATTTTGAGTGAATTATCTTCAGTAGTTACTAAAATATCGCAGTTTTCGTATTTCTGGAAATTACCGTTATATGGGAAGTGGGCGGGTTACAGTCCGATTTCGCCCATTTTCAGTACCAACCTACCTTGGATTAACAGAAACCTAAAAACCAAATTTCGTTGAGATATCTCAATTTTTGCTCGAGTTATCGTGTACACGGTCGGACGGACAGACGGACAGACGGACGGACAGACAGACATGGCTTAATCGATTTCTCTATTCATTCTGAGCATATATGTATACATTTGTCTATATCTATCTCGATTCGTTTTGGCTGTTACAAACAACCGTTATGTGAACAAAATTAATATACCCTTGTGCAAAAGTGCGCTCGGGTATAAAAAGGGTGAACCACCCTAATATTCAAGTGAAAACACACACACACAGATATGCACATGCATACGAATATGCATGTAAACAACTACATTATATTTTCTGCCAAATACTGAATATAACAAATTAGCACAATTTCCCACCAATACAGCTTGCTGTTTGAGGGTTCGGCTAAACTTGTCATAAAAGAGCGCGGTCATTCCAACTTGAGTTCTAAGAAGTACGAACGCCTATCAGCCATCGCCCTTCATTTCACACAAGGTAATATTTTATAATATATCTACATTAAACCGAGAATTTCCAATAAATATTTAGCAACTAATTTATTAAGAAAACAATCGATCTTTTCTTTTCTTTCCACTTAATTAATATTCGATGCCCTGCTGGAGTCCGGGCCACATGCGCCTCACAAGTTAACAGACTTTGAAATTTCAAAGATATGATTAGTTCCAAAAGTTATTTAAACAAATCAGTGTAATCTAGATGATAAATACTGTCTCAAATGAAAATAAACAATTATATAGAGTTTGAGATATATATTTTTTTGTTCATAAGGACGAATTGGTATTGAAAATGGCCTTTTAGTTATTTTTATGTTTTAAAGCCAATAAAATAGAAAGACGAAATTCGAGGATGTGTTCGTGTGTATATTAATTTTTAAACTATAATTTTTTCAAAAATAAACTCGGTAATTTTGCAAGGATACTGAAGCATAAAATTTTAAAATGGCTTTTCAATACTTATTCGTACTTATATACAAAAAACTTTAATATTTTTCAATTCTGCAGAACCATCTTTTTCTTTCGTACCCATATTGTTAGTCTATATTGCATTGAATTTTTATACCCGAGCGCATTTGTACAAAAGGGTATTATAATTTTGTTCGCATAACGGTTGTTTTTAATATATAAAGGATCAGACTAAAAATTGAACTAGATTATGTCTGTTTGTCCGTCGTCCGATAAATCAAGCGAAAACGAAATTAGTTTTCCATTTTTCCACGGTAAATTGGTATTGAAAATGGGCTAAATATAACGGTATTTTATAAAAAATGCAAGAACTGGGGTCTAGCTATTAAATCTGTTGATAATCTTAGAAATCGGAAAATAACCACGCCCACCTTCCATATAGCGGCAATTTACAGAAATACGAAAACTGCGATAAATCATTAACTACTAGAGCTAATTGACTCAAAATAGACAATTGCAATAACCGCTTAGGAGAAAATTCTGTTATTATAAATTTTTGTTAAGTGACAAGTACAATAGTACAAGAAGGAAATTCTTTGAAAATTACACCCGCTTCCGGCATAACGGTAAATTTCAGACATATAAAAATTCCGATATTTTTATAACTGGCGAAGGTTATTAACTCCAAGTTAGTAGTTGCAAAAATGTCTTAACAATAAATTAGAAATAAATTAGACTGCTGTAGTCTTTTAGGAATTGGGCGTGACAGTTCCCACTTTATGACTACAAGGTCTATCTCGGTAACCACTTTTTCGATTTCCACTAAACTTGGTTCAATTATTTTACTAAGTTTGACTCAACGTTCTGTATATAATTTCGGTTTCGTACGAACTTATACTTCTTTACTTGTTTAAATAAGTTTTGGAACTAATCATATCTTTGAAATTTCAAAGTCCTTTTAAAAAACACTTACGCCATGAGGGCAAAGCTATGCAAATTTATTATGAAAGTACAAAACATTCAACTGAAGCGTTTCCACTGCCTTAATGACGGCTGATATTTATTTTTAGTACATTAACAAAGCTGTGAATTTACTTGTAGGGCACAAATTTTAGAATTTCACAACTTTTGTAATTACTTGTAATCACCTAAGAATTGAAGAAGCGAAGATACATGTATTAAAATGCATAAATGTATGTCTAGTTATGAGTAAGTTCGTCATTGCAGTCTTTCGTTTCGCTAATCCAGAGGTGGATATAAACTCACCACACACCACTTGAAAGCACAACACAGCCCAACCAAATAACTTTTTTTTTTACACAAACAATGACGTCAGACATGTAAACAAACTGCAATTGTAGCCGGCAAAACGAAATGAGCGATACAAATAAAACAAAACAAAATCATTCAACAAGGTTAGAAGCAGCAGCATATACAGACATAAACAAAACCAAGCGAAAGCAATAATCAAAACAAACTGAACGAGGAGAAACGCCACGTGAGTTTGAGAGCTATAAAAAACAACAACTACAAGCAGTACAGAAAGAGTTGGTATGCGTTTGTTGGTGACAGGGGTTTTATGGGGAGGAGGCTATGTCGTGACTCATTCCAGCTGTCAATTTGACACTGGAAGATGATTTTTGTTTATATCAAGCGACATAGGTGAGTAGGAGAATATGAGAGAAACAGAGCTTGAAGCTGAGCGCGAGTATTAGCTTGGGATAACAACAAATAGCAATTCGGACTTCTCAGAAATCCAGCCAGCAAAGCAGCTGCCGCTTGTCATCGCCAGCTTCCATCAGCGCTCTGACTGCTGATGCTGCAGTGGCTGTTGTTGCTGTCAGCTTTGCTGCTACCTCCGTCTGCATTCAACCACTGTGGTGAGTTTCTTATTTGGCCAAATTGCAAAGGCACTTCTAATGCACTCGCATGGTGAAGTTGCAATTTTTTTGCAACTGTGTTGAGCTGCTCGCTTAGCATTTGGCTTGCTGAGTGTTCTTGCCCACTCTGCTTGATTGTTGTTCGGTTTGGCGACAGGCATGACGGTGACTACGCGACGCCGCCAACATGTTGGCCAGCTTATATTATATTAGTTGCGCATTGCGAAAATACACCTCAGTCTTTCTCCAGACTTCGAGTGTGCTACAAGTGCTTGGTTTGTGACTCGTAAGTAGTATCGTGCTCGCCTTTGTGGAATTCTTGGCTCTCTCTCCAACACTTACTCCCACTGCATCGCTTGCAGAGGTCGCGGAAAAGATTTGTTTTAAGTTGTTTTTTGAGTACAGTGTTGTAGTTGTAGTTACCACATAACCGCGCACCCTAGTGCTAAAGCTCCCACGAACGGGCGTTGTTGCACGGTGTGGTTTGCAACGCGTGGCGATCGGCGATCTTTTGGACAAACGGTCGCTTTGTCGGTTGTGCGCGTCGGTCGAACATTCGCTTGTACGCGCGCGACGTCAGCAAGCAACTCTTGGCTGCCGGTAGCAAGTGTAGTGCAACATCGCACAAGTTGCACAATCGAGCTTGTGCAGACGTGTTTGCGCAGAGTATTTGTCGCTGCGTACGTCGACGTCGCTGCTGCTGCGGCCGCTATCGCTACTGCGAGGGCTTCAAGTGCAAACGCAAGCGCAACATTTGGCACTACGAGTCGTGATTAATGGTGAGTTCAGACGTCTAAGCGGACGCATGCGCAGAAGTGGTCAACGAATTTTCTGCGGATTATGTTTTGAGTGTGAGTGTAGTTTTGTCAGACAAGGGTGCGAGTTTGTGTTATGGCAAGTGGTGTAAGTGACATTTAAAAGTGCTTGCGCAAATTAATTTTTTGAAACTAATTGCTTACCTCTTGAAGAGCAGCCAAAGCTATAACTAATACTTTAACTTATTTACTTAGAATTGTGATTACGTGGATTTAATGAAAAACTAACAAGCACAAAGCAATTTGAATGCAACAAAATGCCGTATATGGCATACAATTAGTTTTGTTATGCAAACCCAGTGTATGTGTCAGAGATGCGCATGAAGCATTTAAAATGAGAACTTAATGTGAGTACTAAAATTCAAAACAGTATACTTGAAGTCAAGCTACTACTGCAAAAAAAAGTGTTGTAAATGAAAATTAACTAATTAATTAAAAATAAACGACTAATCATTTAGATGGTAAAGCAATTCATTTTATGAAATTGTTGCTTTGAAGTTCTGTTTGCATTTTGTGTGGTCTGACGTAAACAATGAAAAAGGATTATAGTGTCAATATCATTTAATTATGTCCGTTTTATGGCCATACATAAAATTTTGAATTACCCACAGCTTAAAAAATTAACAAAGTTAATTGCATTCTAAACTTTGATATATGTATACTTGTATGCACACTTTGTTAATATGAATCAGTGAGTACAAGTGTTTTCAATTAAACTTAATCTACCAATTGTCTGCTAGAGAACAACAAAGCCTATTATTTTTAAAAAAGTAAAAAATAAAGTAAAATTTTATCATAAAATATTTAAAGCAGGCACCCTAATTATCACTGCTATATGAAATAAAAATATGGGTATCAAATAAAAGAGAAAATTCCTCAAAATAAAAAAAGATTAAAAAAAAAAATATTAAAAAATAAAATGTTAACAAGCCACAATAACATTGAC
>NW_023463943.1:8801-12316 GCF_013731165.1 Rhagoletis pomonella | reverse complement strand
GTGCAAGAACGTTATCAATAAATGATTTTGGAGTATGTGTATGGGGTACATATGTACACATGTATGTACCAGAGAACAGCTTTGAGTATGATCGAGCCTTTTTGATCACACTCACTAAAAATCAAGCACAAGCGAACGCCACACTCGGCTACTATGTGTTCGATCGAGATGCATACCCGACAGCTGCTTTGGTTACGAACGAGTCTGTTCGATCACCCTCGCTATAAATTGAGCACAAGCGAACACCACACTCGGACACCCGCAGCTAACCCGAAAATTTGTGTAACAATGAAACGGACACCCGAACATTGCGATAAAATGCAGGACAACAAAGAAATTTACGCTGAAGGTAACTGGCGCCAATATGTTCCCACAAAGCATACGAAAATGTTGTTGCTTTGTGCTTGTGCATACGCAATGAAAAAATTAGAAGCGAAGTAGACAAAAATGTTTTTGCATCTATTTCGTATAGTTTCGCGTGGAAAGATGTGTGAGTATATACTAGAACACACAGCCTAAAACTATGTGCATCTACATAGTACATAAGTACTTTTACAAAAAATAAATGTGCACCGAGTGTATAGGGCTTGGGCATTGCCGATCTACACACATTTATACCTAAATGGATGTAGGCGTCGTGATGCCGCATTTTGTATGAGCAAAAATATAAGAAATGGTTAAATGTACACTTAAACAAACTACCGAAAAATTCAACCTTCTCTTTACCCTCTACGCACAAAAACTAAGAACACCGCGATGAGAAGGCAACATTTTTTGTAGAAACAAAAACGTCATAAGCCAATCAAGAAAATTTTGTGCACACTTGGGTTGAAAATTGAACACCCGGGTATATTGAGCTGCAAAGCACCCGAACCCAATCAAGTATGTATGAAAAGCAATCGGGTGTTGTGGCCAACATGTTCGTCTTGAGCTCAGTCGATAACGAACAATACTTCTGCTCGTATACAGAGAACGATGCAAAACGGGTTTTGTTAAATGATCGAGTATACACGAAAATCATGCACCCGCTGCAGATGTCTGGTATGTACATGCAAACATTCAGATGCGATCAACTAATTAGCAACGAAATTCAATATGATATTGTTGCAAATTATGTTTATTTATTTTTAATGATTTTCATTTAAAATATAATTCAATCTGTAACAAAAACCACAATAATAAAAGTTTAAAAGTTTGCACAAATTGCAAAAAAACGAATTAAACTTCAAGAAATGGTCACAAAAATTTTTAACTAGAATATTTAAAAAAATTTCGGGTATGCAGTATTGTAGTCCATTCAATTATAGTATAAGAAAGTGCAAGTTTCAAGTTGTTAAAAATTATCGTTGATTTTTTAGATTTTTTTTTGTTGGGGTGTTGCTGTTTTTTCCCATACAAAAAAAAATTTGTTCATTCTAATTAAAAATTTTGAAATTTTTATAACAATTTTTTGAAGTTTGATTTATTATTTTGCAATTTGTGCAAGCTTTTTTTTGTTATAGATTGAATTATATTTTAAAGGAAATTATTAAAAATAAATAAATAAACATAATTTGCAAACAATATAATTTTGAATTTCGTTGCTAATTAGTTGATCGCATCCATGATACAAAAAAGAAGGTAGTTTCAATAAACAACTTTTTGATTAAAAAGGAGATTTTTGACAATTGCTCAATTGTAAAAAATCGAAGCGGCGTTACCCAATTTAAGTTTTTTGGTAGAGGGGTTTTTATATCCTAAATTTGGGAGTATAAATAAAATAGTTGTATTAACATTTACCTTTTAAAAATAAATAATATTTTATCTTAAAAACGTTTAAATTTTACATTAAATTCGATAACTACTTGCCAAAATCTTTATTTTTACATTAATAAAATTTTAGTAAACATATTTTAAAATTTTCTAGTGTCATTATGTCATCTGATTATTACACAATGTAGCTAGCCAGGACTATTACAGTTTTCTATATCGGATACGAATGCTTCTGATATAATTGAGACATTGAAATGTCAACGTAAGTACGTGTTCAAGTAACGTGAAAACGGAACTTTCTTTGGGACCCATAGGCCTCGTGACTTTCAGAGAAGTGAGTATTATCCAATTCTAGTATATTTCGACAATATCGTTGTTTCTTTGGAAAAAAATTAAAATATATTTTACTCAATATTAGAGTTGGTGTGATACACAATTTGTGATTTATTGTTAGAATGAAAACTAGAAACACAATTATCAACTTATTGAGCATTCTCTTTAAAATACAAACAGGGAAACGTTCGGTTATTTGTGCAATGGTTATGGAATGGGAAGCGGAGACGGCAACAAATTGGATAAAATTTCGGCAGCGCTAGACAAAATTAATTCTCATCAGTCCAACTCAGGCTACGCTGACCACAGTAATTTTTACAAGAAGGGCCATATTTCAAACCGAATTTATTCATAAATTTGTATCTGAAAACTTGAAATTTTTATTTTAAACTAATGTTTAATTGTTTGACAACACGTGTGTGTTAAAATTGTTTGCTTTGGGTTAAGTCTTGTGACACAACAACCCAAAATTATTGTACAAATAACCGAGCCGTACCCAACAAAATACCTTTTGCTAGTTCAAATTTCGATTCTAAGAACAAAATCTTTGTAAATAGATAAAAAATTAACAGAGCTGTAAAACTGTGAAATCATTTGAAATTTAAAATCAACAATTTTATATTATTATGTTTTCATTGAATTCTCCCTTATTGAATAATGCGGCTTATAGTTTTCCAATTCTACATTCACTCAAAGTAGATACGATTGCACGCATTTCCATATTCAAAGAAAGATTGAAAAATTGAATGACGAACGATTCACTTTTAACACTGAATAAGCACTCAGATGAATGCAGCTTTTGCTATGTGTGCACACATCCACTCAGTACCAATCAGTTGATATAAATATTTTGAACACACAAAACCCACTGAAAAATACACCAGGTTGCATTTTATTAAAAAGACTGCAAAATTTCAACACGAAAAATAGTTAATAGAGCGTTATCATCAGTTTTTTTTCACTTAAATTTGTACAAGGATTTATAAGAATAAAAAATATTGATTGGAGAAATATTTTTTAGTGAACGTGTCGTTAGAATGTCATTATGAAAAATATAAATTATTAATGATTTTAACATCTCTGTTTAGAAAATTGTCAGCTTTCCAAATAAGTGTTACCATTATACCATTAATAATGCATAATGCATAAATTAGTACATACATATATAAGTTAATATAAACTCACAAATTTAAGAGCTTCTGGTTCTAACTTTAGACATACACATACATTTCATTATTTAATTAAAAAAATTTTTGATACAAATTTCTTCGTACTTTTTTTTGTCGCTATTGGGACAAGCAGTTAATGAAGATTCGAAAATCGAATTTGTTGGTTTGTGGAGGTTTTTTCATTTACAATAAGCCACAAATTATCAACATTTCCAAAAAAAAGATATTTAACAAAATTCGTTGGTCTCTATTTTCATTAAC
>NW_023463943.1:0-8701 GCF_013731165.1 Rhagoletis pomonella | reverse complement strand
AAAAAAAAGATATTTAACAAAATTCGTTGGTCTCTATTTTCATTAACATCCTTTTCCGAAAGTGCAATATTTAAGAATTTATACCCATTTCATTGAGCACGCTTTTTAACCCAAGTTTTGGTTTGTTTGTTAACATCAAAACTACATATCGACACCTAAGTGGAAGATCGACCTATCTCGGCAGCCAGTTCGAAAACTCGCTATCTCAAAAAACTGTTCTAGAACACCCTATTTCAGAATTTTGTTGAAGAACGCCCTATCTCAGAATGCGGTTAAAAAACGCCCTATCTCGGCAAATTTTCAATATATTTTCATTTGAGATAGGGCGTTCTTCAACCAAATTCTGAAGTAGGACTTTCTTAAAAAGTTTTCTGAGTTATGGCGTTTTTGAATTGGCTGCCGAGATAGGTCGATCTTCCAATCAGGTATCGGTATATTAATAAAAAATGATTAAATATTGTCTGCTGTAACCTATTTTAGAAATAATTTATTTATTAGGATTTGCAATTTGAAAAAATCAGTTCCTTCCAATTTTGGGAATCAAACGGGACGCCACACAAGCAAAAATCGTTTTCTACAATCTTTATTAACCTGAAGGGCTGAAATTACCGTTTTATAGGAGGGACCAGGTTATTGTTTAATTTTTGTATTTTCAATACGCTTCTGCCCTGCATAAAGGGAAACCCGCGTACCGAATTTTCTTCCGATATCTCAACTTTTCCTAGAGTTATCGTGTACACAGACGGAGATGGACTAATCAACTTCTCTTTTTCTTCTGGGCATTTACGGTATATACATACATATGTACATAAATGTAGTACATATCTATCTCGATTTTGGTTGTTCCAAATATCCGTTACGTGAGAAAAGTTATAGTACCCTACTGCAGAAGTGCGTAGTAAATATGTTTAAATAGTACACCTTTTAATTAATAATTAATAAAAAAAATTTTACAATGTAACTCCTCAACCCCTCTTTAAAGAAAACAAGAACCCTTATAAAATTTCGTTTTGAAAGTTTTCAAATTTGAAAACTGAAGAAAAAAATTAATAGGAAAAAAATCATATAAATTAAATTTATATATACATATATTCTGCGAAAAAATGTCTACAATCAATTTTTAAACCCTTTTCGCAATTGGTGTACTCTTGTAACCGGTAAATTTTGTTACCATCTCATAAGCTGGTAACAAAATATTGCCCCGCCCCGTGAAATATGCATTGCCAGAATTTCCACAATTCTTCATGGCTGAATTGCTGAATATATAGCATTACCAACGTTCCTAGAATCGCGGTGACATGAACAGGTAACATTTTTTGGTGATAAAATTTTCCGGTTACAAAATCTTCGGTTACGTGCAGAATAGACCTTTTGTAGTTCTAAAAGTCTATAATACGAAGGGACAGATGCAGGTAATGAAATTCTTAAGTTTTTTCAAGCAAGAGTTTTAAAAACTCAATTCTATTGACACTGTTTTATATTTCTATATACAGTTCACTAATTTCGAATCTAATATATGTAAATGTGTGTATCAAGATGTGTCCTTTGTGCTCGACGGTTGCGATGTTTGTTTGGACTGATTTCGCACCAGTCATTAGCCATGGGTTAATATCAGAAAACGTCTATACATACGCGTTGAAATACATACATACGTATACATATATGTTTTTTTTCAATTCCAGATATGTTTAAACTTTAAAGTATAAAATATATCAACCCTGGGAAAAAAGTATTAGTACTGAATGGTAAAAACATGTGCATTCATTTTAAATATACAATCATGTGTGTGTGCGAATGCTTCTGTTACATTCACATTCCATACTGAATGTCAATCTACCATTCAAAAACACAACACAGTTTATTTGTTTTCAAGCATTTTAAGCCACTCAGGAATGAGGCTATTTTTTATACAAACAAACAATCAAAATTTTGAAAAGAATGTCGAGTGAATGCAGATCCTATTGATTCAATCATTTTACAGCTCTGAAAATTAATAATGAAATTTGGAGGATTTTAGATATTGCATACGGTAGCACGAAATGTCAATCTACTTAATTGTCAAGTTGTTAAGATGGCGACGAAAAAGTGACAATGGAACTACCTTCTTTTTTGTATCATGATCGCATCTGTATGTAGTACAAGCATCCATTTGCGCATGCCTGGGAAATGGATTTGCATTTGACTCCAGAACTATTATTTACAAATAATATCTACGAGTATTGCAGTAAAAGTCAAAAACAACTTTGAAGTTAACAAGTGCATTGTTTGTACATTTTTTTGCGTCCATCTTTAAAGTGAGTATGTGAAAAAACCAATTTTATCATTTTGCATTTTTACTATTTACATAATATAATATCTACTCGTACAAGAAGCGAACTTGAACAGATGCTTTTTAAGTTTTTAGCAACATTAACTACTGAATAAATTATATTTAACAAATGGTCATGCAGAAATGCAAATCAGCAATTCTAACTAATATAAAAGTACATTTAATATAATTTAACTATATTAATTTATTAATTTTATAAAAAAAAATATACATGAATACGTTTCTGCATTCACATGCAACTTGCAACAAATATAATATTATCATAACAGAAATCAGACTCAAAAGAAATTTTTTTTCTTCATTTAACACCCTAAATAGATACTAATAAAGTCGAAGATATCATATGTAAATTTTGGTCCCGATTGCAGTCTGTTAAGACGTTTTCATAAGGTAATCTGAAATTTGACCCCTGTGCCACAACGCTTGAAAAACATGGTATGGAGCTCCGGCTTAATGTGTGTTTAGCCATTTCAATATAGCCACCTGATTCAAATGTCATTTCTTAATCTTCAAGCAACGCTAATCTAATTGTCAAAATACGTATAATATTGGGGTGGTTTTCGTGTTATCTAAATTTAATGGCTTAATGGATTAATAGATACGCATACTATCTAGGATTGGGAGAAAAAATTCACCATTTGATTAGTTAAAATTGTTGAAGCTGTAACCTCCTAGTTAAGTTTATTTTCTGTCATTTCGTGATCGTCTGGCAATACTATTCTCGTTCTTGTCATTCATTTCTGTTTTGTGATTACATTTGTTTGTTTCGTTAAGAATCATTGTACGGTACTCTAAATTCCTGAAATTTTCTATAAAAGGCGACGAAAACTCTTTTTAGCTTCCATCTTGTGCACAGATAAGCGGATGAATAAAGCCTGTATTGGTAAATTGTCAACTTGCGTGTTTTAATCAGTAACATTTTGGTGCCTCCTGTGAGGACAAATAAATTTCTATTTTGTGTTTTTGAGGCATGGCGGAACTCAACTTGCGTGCATCTGCTGTTAAGGCAATAAAACGCATACATGCCCGTGTGAGAGATGGTGGCGATGATGGTCGCGATGTATTCCAACTGCAACAGGAGCTGAAGTCGATCGAGACACATTTTGGGAGATTCGTTGATAACCATAATCATCTTGTTGGAGAAGCGGCACCCTCAGAAATGGTTACGCATGATTCGCTATGGGAAACTGTGGAGGAGCTTTACGGTGAGGCATGTAGCACACTCCACCGCCTTATTGCGACGTCAACGGTAGATTCCAACGCCAGTGAGGGTGCGCGCAACGTGCCTACTACGACTTTGGAGGGCTGTTCGGTAGATCTTAAACTGGATCCGTTGGCTATTCCCCCATTTGACGGGGATATGTGTAAATGGTTGGCGTTCAAAGATGCGTTTGAGACGCTTGTCCATAACTCGGCGTACCCGGAAGCATTCAAGTTGGGTAAACTTCGCCAAGCAGTTAACGCGTCCACAGTGCCATTAATTGGAGGGATATATTCGGGTGGCTATCAAGAAGTATGGAAGGCTCTTAAAGAGCGTTACGACAACAAGAAACATCTGGCAGAAATACACGTGTCGCGTTTTCTCAACTTAAAGGTAGCCACCCAGGAGTCATCGCAAGCATTGTTGGCCGTTGTTGACACTGTGCATGAGTCGCTGCGAGCATTGCGGGTCATGGAGATCCCTGTAGATCAATGGGATGCATTAGCTGTGCCTATTGTTGTGTCCAAGCTTCCGCCTGTAACCAAGCGCGACTGGTGTATGAAGTGTACCACCACCGAGATTCCACGGCTGGATGATTTGCTGAAGTTTTTGGAAAGGCGTGCTCATAGTCTATCGCCTGAACCATCGGCCGTTCTAGTGGCGCCTCGGCAGCAACGATCGGTGAAGTCGCATGTGGTTAGCGCTGAGCGGGCGCAGTGTGCGCACTGTGGTGCTACGCATCGAATTGCTAAGTGTCCAGCGCTGTCAGCTATGAATATTGAACAACGTTATGAAGCAGTTAAGAGTTTGAGGTTGTGTTATAATTGCCTACGTGCTGGCCATTCGTCCAGACAGTGTCCATCGGGAAGTTGCCGGAATTGTGGCCGTAAGCACAATACTATCTTATGCCGCGAGAGGTTCACCAACATAGCTTCGCCTGAATCCACGTCTACGTCACCCGTATCAAATACTGCACCTGGTAAGGTCCAAACAACTTCAGCTGCATGACTAGCAGCACCTGCGAGAGCCCACGCGGCCAGATATCAGCCGATCACCCTCCTAGCAACAGCGCGTGCGTATGCCTTTGGAGAAGCATCGGTTCAGCGTGTGGCTCGTATCTTATGCGATCCTGGATCGCAGGTTAGCTTCGTGACGGATCGCCTAGCAAACTCCTTGCAGGTATACCGACGGAAATGTGACCTGATGGTAGAAGGGGTAGGGGCTGCCGTCAATACCCAAGTGAAGGGCAGCGTTACACTCACGTTGAGGTCAACGAAAACTACATTTGAAATGCAAATTGAGGCCTTGGTTTTACCGTCCATTACTTCTCCGACTCCGACGGTGAATATTGACGTGAACCAGTGGCCGTACTTGAGAGGGCTAGAGTTGGCGGACGATCGGTTTGGGACGCCTGGAGTTATCGACGTTCTCATCGGCGCGGACGTGTGGGGGCGAGTCCTAGAGGGTGATGTCATCGGTGGACGACCAGACGAACCTTTTGCCCAGCGTACCCGCTTTGGTTGGGTGGTATTTGGCCCAGCAGCAGTGTCTTTTACTTCGAACGTATCATCGCTCGCACTGAGCGCGTTACCGGGTGAGGATGACGTCCGTTTAGAAGAACTGCTACACAGATTTTGGGAGATGGAGGAAATTGCGATTGCTGACAATCAACACGTCGACGACTGTGCCCAGATCTTCGAAGCTACTCATAGCCGCACTGCAGACGGCCGTTACATTGTCCACCTAGCTCTTCGACAAAATGTACCCAAACTTGGTGACTCATATGCACTGGCTGCACGCCAATTCGGTAGACTAGAGCGTCGCTTGGCAGTGGATCCCGGCCTTAGGGAAACTATGTGGCATTCATGCGGGAGTACGAAGCACTCGGACATATGGAGCGAGTCGAACCATCATATCCCCATAGCAATTGCTACTATATTCCTCACCATGCGGTTACCACCAAATTCCGCGTGGTGTTCAATGCTTCGGCGCCGACCAGCACGGGAGTCTCCTTAAACGATATTCAACTGGTGGGCCCAGCGCTTCAGGACTCGCTTAGCAGCATACTTCTTCGTTTCCGACGTTTTCGAGTGGCGATAACTGCCGACATCGAGAAAATGTTTAGGCAAGTGTTGGTTGCGCCGGAGCATCGAGACTATCAGAGGATTATTTGGCGCGAGTCCCCGGCCGACGACATTGGCATATATCGATTGAAGACCATTACATATGGCATGGCATGCAGTCCATATAACGCAGTGCGCACGTTGCAGCAATGCGCTTATGATAATTACGGTTCGGTTCCGGATAGGCGGCAGGCGGTCCTCGCTCGAGATGCAATTCTAACCTCGTTTTACGTCGATGATTTCCTCACCAGTTGTGAGAGCGCTACCGATGCAGTGGAACTGGCTAGAAACGTAGATACTATTTTATCCGCGGGCAAATTTACGCTAAGAAAATGGAACTCCAACGATGGCCAGGTGATGAGCTACTTATCTAATGAATCGTCTCTTTCCAGTTATACCTTCCATTCTGGTGTGGCTTCCGTCTTAGGCCTAAGATGGGACGCAGTGACGGATCAGCTATTTTTCCAAGTCGACCTAGACCAATCATCCGAGGCTCCCACGAAGAGGCGAGTACTTAGCGAGGTGGCGCGTCTCTTTGATCCCGCTGGGTTATTATCACCTGTCGTTGTAACTGGAAAGCTGTTCATCCAGAGGATGTGGGCTGCGGGGCTATCGTGGGACTCACCACTACCTGACGATCTTCGCAACGGATGGCTCGAGTACCGCTCCAAGCTGGAGGGGCTCAATAAGATCCGCATCGACCGTTGGATGGGCATGATTCAACGTGTTCAGACAACGTTGCACGGCTTTTGCGATGCCAGCTCACAAGCATATGCTGCCGTTATCTATACGAAGACCGTCGACGTAGGCGATGTTGCACACATCTCACTTCTGACCGCACGCACGAAGGTGGCACCCCTGAAGGGCGCTACTATACCCCGCCTGGAACTGTCGGCAGCACTACTGTTGGCTGAAACTATTCAGAATGTTCGGGACTCACTGGGCTTAATGGATGCTCCATACTATTTGTGGTCGGACTCGGCGATCGTTTTGTGCTGGTTGAAGAAGCATCCAACAACACTTAAGCCGTTCATATCCAACCGGGTTCGCAGGATACAAGAACTGACTTCCCCCGACCGATGGTACCACGTTCGTTCAGCACAGAACCCTGCTGATTGTGCCAGCAGAGGCATTACACCCGAAGAACTCTTAGTTCACCCGCTTTGGTGGCATGGACCTGATGAGCTAGGCAGCGCTCCCTCAAACTAGCCCGAGATCCCTCTCAGCCAGGACGAGTCGGTTGAGCTCCTTGCCGAAAGGCGAAGTACATGTCAGTCAATGGTTCTCCTCGCGCAGCCTTTGAATACCCGTCGCCCAGATGGACACATTATGTTATTGACCACCCGTTTTAGTTCAATTCAACGCCTGCTGGGTACAGTGGCCATCATGCTGCGCTGGTTGAAAGGGCGTCGGCACTTTCGTCAACCTGTGGTCAGCGCCCAGGAACTAGATGACGCCCTGTACACGCTTATCCGTCGAGAGCAAGGAGAACACTTTGCCGCTGAGATTAGGCAGTTGAAGTCCCGTTCAGGTTTGTCCTCCTGCACTAGAATACTCTCATTGAATCCATTTTTAGATGAGAACCACATCCTTCGGGTCGGAGGGCGAATACATAAGGCCGAACTGGAACATGACCAGCGATTCCCGATCATATTGCCGAAGTCGACTCCCTTGGTGCAGCTTTTAATACGTCAGGCCCATGAGGCAACGCTACATGGAGGAACGCAACTCGTGCTACATACCCTCCGTCGCCGGTTTTGGGTCCTGAATGCCAGGCAGGCGGTCAAGAGTTTTATCCACAAGTGCGTATTATGCCGCCGTCATAAGGGAGAGGTGTTCAAGCAGCAAATGGCTCCACTACCCGGGCAGAGGATCAAACCCGCGAGGCCGTTTGTGTCGTCTGGGGTAGACTACTGTGGCCCTTTACACTGCGGGTCGGCACAAAGCGCTCTCGCACGGTCATCAAGACGTACCTAGCCATCTTCGTATGCATGGTCACCAAGGCCGTGCACATCGAAGTAGTGGATGATCTATCCGCACAAGCGTTCCTCGACGCCTTCACCCATTTCGTCAGCCGACGAGGTCCCTGCCGCGACCTATACAGTGATAATGGCACTGCCTTTGTTGGTGCTAACAGACTCCTACGCGAAGACCTTGCCGCCTGGCATAGTGAAAACAACCAGCGAAGGTTAGCAGACTCGGGTACCAATTGGCACTTCATTACACCTAGTGCGCCGCATCAAGGTGGGCTATGGGAGGCGGCTGTTAAGTCGGCAAAGCATCACTTGGTCCGCTGTGTGGGTTCGCAAATCATGTGGCATAGTCAATGGCAGACATTGGCTACCCGGATAGAAGCATGCCTGAACTCACGCCCAATTACCCCCCTGTACGAGGACCCGGAAGAGAAGTTCGCGCTGTCGCCTGGTGATTTTCTGATTGGGGCTCCGCTGCTAGCAGTCCCGGAGCCAGACATTCAACATATTCCAAACAACCGACTGAAACAATGGCAATGGGTACGGCAGGTTCAACAAGTGTTTTGGCAGCGGTGGAGTGAGGAGTATCTGACCACTCTGCAGAGGCGCCACAAATGGCATCGGCGCACCACTAACATAAGGGTCAATGATATCGTACTCGTCAAGCATGAGAACTTGCCTCCGACTCACTGGCGCATGGGTCGCGTCGTGGCTGTACATCCTGGGGCTGACGGGGCGGTTCGCAATGTCACACTAAGAACTTCCGGCGGATGCATGACTCGAGCTGTTCAGAAGCTGTGCCTCTTACTGGAGCCTGAGGATTTCGAGTCAACCGACTCGACCGGGCAGGATGTTGAAGCTGTAACCTCTTAGTTAAGTTTATTTTCTGTCATTTCGTGATCGTCTGGCAATACTATTTTCGTTCTTGTCATTCATTTCTGTTTTGTGATTACATTTGTTTGTTTCGTTAAGAATCATTGTACGGTACTCTAAATTCCTGAAATTTTCTATAAAAGGCGACGAAAACTTTTTTAGCTTCCATCTTGTGCACAGATAAGCGGATGAATAAAGCCTG
>NW_023463942.1:0-12322 GCF_013731165.1 Rhagoletis pomonella | reverse complement strand
TGGCACACATTTGCGCACAGCAGTAAAGTGACAAATATTGTCCACATTCATTCACACGATTTGACTATTTGGTCATAAATACATACTTAAACAGCTGATCCAGTGTCAACCATACTTTTGCATCTATGATTTTGTGAGATTTGAAGTGAAATAAACAAAAATAATATGTACGCACAGGTACTCAGAATTTTGAATACACTCTCAAAATCTGGGCTGAAGGTAAAAAACGCGTTTTTCATAGGTTGAAGCATATATTTGCTCGTAACTTTATTTCTGTTTGCCCGATGAAAAATACTTACATATGCCATTTAAGAGAAAACATTTCGTTGTTTACAACCATTTATAAATGGCTAATTTGTCTTCAGAATGGGCACCCTATGTATGTATACTAGTTAACAAAATGGTCGGACAAGTCGTAATTTAAAATGAAAAATGTTAAAAATTTAAATTTTGAATATCGATGGCTGAGTGGAAGATCGACCTATCTCGGAAGCCAGTTCAAAAACGCCCTGTCTCTGAAAGTTTTTCAAGAACGCCCTACTTCAAAGTTTGATTGAAAAACGCCCTATTTCGGAATTTGGTTGAATAACGCCCTATCACAGAATTCATTTCAAAAACGCCCTATCTCAAACGAAAATACATTGAAAATAAGCCGATATAGGGCGTTTTTGAATTGGCAGCTGAGATAGGGCGTTTTTCAATGAAATCCTGAAGTAGGGCGTTCTTGAAAAGTTTTCTGAGATAGAGCGTTGTTAAAAAATTTTCTGAGATAGGGCGTTTTCGAACTGGTTGCCGAGATAGGTCGATCTTCCACTCAGCCATCGATATACTCTGTAAGATTCCTTTCAGTGATCGGACTTCTACCACATTGTTGTAGATCTGCCACTTTTTTGAGCACACCTACCACACAAGGTCTGAAATCTACCACATATTGGCGTTTTTGAGTAGTTTTATTTTTGCTCAACATAATTTTCTTAATTTTAAGAGCAAAAATTGTCCAACACTAAACACTTACAACAGGCAGAATGGGAGGACAAAATAAACTGTAAAATAGTAAATTTTCTCAATATTCAATTTTACGACATCAAACATGGTTTTATTGTGTTAAATTGCAAAATATATGATTTATAAAATGAATTAATAGCGAAAATGATAAAAACCGACGATTTGTGTGAAAGCATTAGCAAATTTCAGTGCATCTCAAATTTCTAAATCGGCAAATCCCAAGTAGCATTTCTGGAACGAGCCACGTTTGTTCGCTACATCGTGATGTGATAAAAAAAAGCTGGAAGGAAACTGTCAAGGAAAAAAATTGCCATAACCAACGCAATTTTTATCAACTTCAATCATGCACTTTATTATACTAAAATTAATTTTGTTTTAGATTCTGACTAAAATGCTTGCAATTTAGGAGAAACCTTGCAGATTTTTTTTTAATTTTTGTACAAAGTTTGATCCAAAACCTGAGATCTACCACATTTTTTTGAAATCTATCAAATTTTTTTAGGTTCTACCACACAAATTTTTTTTAAGTCCGATCACTGATTCCTTTGCCATTTCTTAAGATAAATCAGCAATTTAAACATTGTTGTAAGCAGCGATATGTCTTATCTTGAATCACATACACATATACGTATTTTTCACCGGGTAAACAGAAATAAAGTTACGAGCAAGTATACCTGTGCGTCACCCTTTGAAAAACGCGGTTTTTGACCTTAAGCCCAGATTTTGATTGTGTATTTAAAATTTTGAGTATGCAGATTTTACTGCTTAGATAGACCTACAACAAGTATGAACCTCGAAAAAAACTATATACATTTTTTTTTGTCACATAGTGTAATTTAGATCGTCTTTAATAATCTGTATATCGTCGTTTAAAGTACAAAACCGCGTATCAACAAAATGCAAAGCCGCCTATGTGAGGTTGCATAAATTATTATCTAGATAGTAAAAACACTCATATTTCAAAATGGTTCTCTTTTTTATAAAGCAATCGCATGTATATTTCAGGACGAATGGATAAGGATTGAGCCAACAGCTTCTGTAAGCAAATTACGCGGGTTTGTTCTTTATACGACGATATGCATGTATGTATATGTGTATATCCAGCAAAAACTTCGGAAAGAGATCCGAAAACTGAAAGAAAGGTGAATAGTAAAGTGCCACGAAGGGTTGTGAAACGAATACTGGTTTTCTGAAATTTTTCATTCTGAACTTCAAATATGCTTTTTCAAAGTTAATTATACTCAGAAATTAATTATACTTTTAATATGTTCGTCTGCCGGCATAAGAACCTGGGACCTCATGAAAGCTTACAAATAGTCGCACGCTTCTCTGCACACTCAGCTACTGTCGAATACGTATAATACGTTTTCAAATGTTCAGTTTGAGCAAGTATTTTAAAATTGTTGTTTTCAAATAACGTGATATTTTTCGGTAGTTTTCGGATACGAATATTATATTAAATATTAAAATTTTACCAAAATTGGAAAATACAAGGGTTCACAAGCACGAAATGGCAATACCGCTCAACAATATTTGTATATTTGTCACTGGCATTTGTCATCAAGTGGCAAATCAGATATTTGGTCATTTGCGTAATTTTTATTTGGCTTATGTAGCAGCATTGCGTTCACACGATTTGGCCACCAGGGTTGTTTTTCATTTGCCACAAGAAGGCAAATATTTGGCTTTTCTCATAAATGACAAATGTAATTTAGCGTTCACATGATTTGTCTATGAATTTGACAAATTTTTAGCCAAATGTACAAATCGTGTGATCCCAGCTTTAAACAGCTGATCCGGTGTCAACCATACTTTTGCATTTATGATTTCGTGAGATTTGAAGTGAATAAACAAAAATAATATATACGCACAGGTACTCAGAATTTTGAATACACCCTCAAAATCTGGGCTGAAGGTAAAAAACGCGTTTTTCATAGGTTGAAGCATATCCCTGCAGGGAAAGCTACTACCCTGTAGTCAAATGTACTAGTTGTAAACTACCTCACAACTAGTATGAACTGCATGCCCAACTAGTCAGCCAACTATCTTTTTTCCATGCAATCAACTGGTATTTTTAACACGGGGATGTCCTACGAGATGGCAATTGTCAGATTTCGGTCAGAAATATACCAGTCTCATACTAGTTCAAAATAGACAGAAAAATACTAGTATAATTATAGGCCAAAATGACTACTTTGGAAGTCAAAAAATATAATAAATTCATGAATATACAATAAAAAACTTTTGATTAAGTACACTTTAATACATTACACAATTTTATGTAGTGTTAAATTTTTTGAGTATTTATTAAAAGGAAAAATAAATACATAAATATTTCAAACTTTCGAACATAAATTTAAATGCATTTTCGATTAAATTATATTAAAAGTAAAAGCTTGAATATGGAAAACATTTTAGTTAAAAATAAAAAGATACCTTAGTTAATTTTTGAGTAAACTAAGTGAATAAAAAATTTTTTAAAAGTAATAATTAGTGTTTAAAATTTGAGATTTGGATAAGAATAAAATAAATAAATACTTCAAGCAGTTGTTAAATATTCTTAATATGTGTCTATACTTTGGCTTGTTGATTGATAATTGAAATTAATCAAATAATTATATTAATCGTGTAATTAAAAAAAGTCAAAAATAATTGAAAATGATAAAAAATAATTCAATAATGATGTAATTAAAGTTAACGAATTAATTAAAATATTTTGTTTAAGTAATTAATTATTAATCATTAAGCAGGTGCCAATGTCGGTATTCAATCATTAAACGATTATCCAAAAAACATGGTTTAATTAATAATCATTATGAATATTAATCATTATTTAACAGGTATGGTAAAATTGCGAGTACGTACTCGCTGTAACGGTTTACCATATACTCAAATAAAAGTTATAATATTTTGTGTACTCTATTGTATTAAACTGTCGAAGTCAAATAAAACTGGGCATGAATAAATCTTTTTGTACTTACTACAAGTCTGATCACTTTTAAACTAGTTCGGTTTCAGTCAGGAAATTCTGGTTGTAAACTAGTATTTTTAACATTGCGATGTCCTACGAGATGTCAATTGTCAGGCTATGCATCAGCTTCTACTAGTAGAAATACTAGTAGCACCATACCAGTTGATGAGATAGTCTGCCAATTCATGCCCCGTGAAAAGCATAAGTGTGCGTTTTTGCTCGCGACGCTCCAGCAGTCACAATGGCCGACAGAGCAAAGCACTCGCGTGGTAAGCCTGAGGTCCCAGGTTCAAGTCCTGGCGCAGGGAAAATTTTTTTATTTTCTATTTTTTATTTTATTTTTATTTTTTATAAATTTAATTTTTTGTTTAGTCTGTTTATTGTAATTTTTAAATTTAATAAAAAAAAATATTTTTGTTTAATTTCTTTGTTTTTATAGCACAAGCATTTCTTCCTAAATGTTTTTTTGCAATGCAATTAGATTTTCAAATTAGTTATTTATTTATAAATTGAATAAATTATTTTTACTTACATTTATTTAACTTTAAAAATCTTAACCACCTCCAAGCGGCCTCGAACCTGCGATTTCAGAACCAGAACCAGTAGTCTTCATGTGACGCCACAGCCGACATTTGTAAGAAAAGCAATTAATTGCGTTTTATTTTTGGCTTTGGCAATTCAAAGGCAGATGTCGCTGATCGCCTAAGTTCTTCGAAATTGTCGAACTGGTAGGCACATACTAGTTAATGAACTAGTATTTTTTCTAACTGGTTTCGCTTTTCACTGCAGGGATACTTGCTCGTAACTTTATATCTGTTTGCCCGTTGAAAAATACTTACATATGCCATTTAAGAGAAAACATTTCGTTGTTTACAAATATTTATAAATTGTTAATTTGTCTTGAGAATGGGCACCCTATGTATGTATACTAGTTAACAAAATAGTCGGACAAGTCGTAATTTAAAATGAAAAAATGTTAAAAATTTAAATTTTGCATATCGATGGCTGAGTGGAAGATCGACCTATCTCGGAAGCCAGTTCAAAAACGCCCTGTCTCTGAAAATTTTTCAAGAACGCCCTACTTCAAAGTTTGATTGAAAAACGCCCTATTTCAGAATTTGGTTGAATAACGCCCTATCTCAGAATTCATTTCAAAAACGCCCTATCTCAAACGAAAAAACATTGAAAATAAGCTGATTTAGGGCGTTTTTGAATCGGCAGTTAAGATAGGGCGTTTTTCAATGAAATTCTGAAGTAGGGCGTTCTTGAAAAGTTTTCTGAGATAGCGCGTTGTTAAAAAATTTTCTGAGATAGGGCGTTTTCGAACTGGTTGCCGAGATAGGTCGATCTTCCACTCAGCCATCGATATACTCTGTAAGATTCCTTTCAGTGATCGGACTTCTACCATATTGTTGTAGATCTGCCACTTTTTTGAGCACACCTACCACAAAATTCGCGAAATCTACCACATATTCGCGTTTTTGAGTAGTTTTATTTTTGCTCAACATAATTTTCTTAATTTTAAGAGCAAAAATTGTCCAACACTAAACACTTACAACAGGCAGAATGGGAGAATAAAATAAACTGTAAAATAGCAAACTTTCTCAATATTCAATTTTTCGACATCAAACATGGTTTTATTGTGTTAAATTGCCAAATATATGATTTATAAAAAGAATTAATAGTGAAAATGATAAAAACCGGCGATTTTTGTGAAAGCATTAGCAAATTTCAGTGCATCTCACATTTCTAAAGCGTTGTTTACTTTTTCTTGAGAATTGTCAAAATCGGCAAATCCCAAGTAGCATTTCTGGAACGAGCCACATTTGTTCGCTACATCGTGATGTGATAAAAAGAAAAGCTGGCAGCACTCTGCAAGGTTGCAGAAATATTTCAAAATATGTTCGAAACTGTCAAAGAAAAAAAATTGCCAAAACCAACGCAATTTTTATCAACTTCAATCTTGCACTTTATTATACTAAAATTAATTTTGTTTTAGATTCTAATTAAAATGTTTGCAATTTAGGAGAAACCTTGCAGATTTTTTTTATTTTTTGCACAAAGTTTGTTTCAAAACCTGAGATCTACCACATTTTTTTGAAATCTACCACATTTTTTTTTAGATTCTACCACACAAATTTTTTTTAAGTCTGATCACTGATTCCTTTGCTATTTCTTAGGATAAATTATCAATTTTAACATTGTTGTAAGCAGCGAAATGTCTTATCTTGAATCACATACATAAATACGTATTTTTCACCGGGTAAACAGAAATAAAGTTTCGAGCAAGTATACCTGTGCGTCACCCCTTGAAAAACGCGGTTTTTGACCTTAAGCCCAGATTTTGAGGGTGTATTTAAAATTCTGAGTATGCAGATTTTACTGCTTGAATAGACCTACAAGTGTGAACCTCGAAAAAACTATATACATTTTTTTTTGTCATACAGTGTAATTTAGATCGTCTTTAATAATCTGTATATCGTCGTTTAAAGTACAAAACCGCGTATCAACAAAATGCAAAGCCGCCTATGTGAGGTTGCATAAATTATTATCTAGATAGTAAAAACACTCATATTTCAAAATGGTTCTCTTTTTTATAAAGCAATCACATTTCAGGATAGTATATTTCAGGACGAATGGATAAGGATTGAGCCAACAGCTTCTGTAAGCAAATTCAATTTTTGGCAGCAAATGTCAGTTACGCGATTTTGCAGAATGACGATACGCGGTTTTGTACTTTATACGACGATATGCATGTATGTATGTATATGTGTATAGCCAGCAAAAACTGCGGAAAGAGATCCGAAAACTGAAAGAAAGGTGAATAGTAAAGTGCCACGAAGGGTTGTGAAACGAATACTTTTCCGGTTGGTTTTCTGAAATTTTTCATTCTGAACTTCAAATATGCTTTTTCATAGTTAATTATACTCAGAAATTAATTATACTTTTAATATGTTCGTCTGTCGCCATAAGAACCTGGGACCTCATGAAGGTTACAAATAGTCGCACGCTTCTCTGCACACTCAGCTACTGTCGAATACGTATATGTACATGTTTTCAAATGTTCAGTTTGAGCAAATATTTTAAAATTATTGTTTTCAAATAACGAGATATTTTTCGATAGCTTTCGGATACGAATATTATATTAAATATTAAAATTTTACCAAAATTGGAAAAAACAAATGTTCACAAGCACGAAATGGCAACACCGCTCAACAATATTTGTATATTTGTCACTGGCATTTGTCATCAAGTGGCAAATCAGATATTTGGTCATTTGCGTAATTTTTATTTGGCTTATGTAGCAGCATTGCGTTCACACGATTTGGCCACCAGGGTTGTTTTTCATTTGCCACAAGAAGGCAAATATTTGGCTTTTCTGATAAATGACAAATGTAATTTAGCGTTCACATGATTTGTCTATGAATTTGACAAATTTTTAGCCAAATGTACAAATCGTGTGATCCTAGCTTAAGTTATATAATGAGCTAGGCTTTTTTGAAAAAAATAATAAACAAAGGAAACAGAGTCAAAATCGATCAAAATGTTGATTACTTAATCAGCTGATCACAAGTGTATGTATAAAATGATTTTTATATTAACGATCTCAAACCAGTTTACAATAGTGGTATTCACCAAATTGTTGTCAACAGTCGTTGCTTGAGCTCGTCTGCTGTTTTGCCAGAGTGCCAGGCCACTTGCTCACTTTGGTGAATACCACTAATGAATTTTAAATGCGCTCTGTCGAAATGACATTTTAATATACCCTTGGTACATATGTACCTTTGTATACAATAAAAGTTTAATAAGAAAAATTCTGTGTGCAAACATAAAAAAGACGTTTTTGGGTAGGAAACGACGTTTTTTCAGACCAAGAGGGACATTTTCGCATGCCGAAAACTTGACAACACTGCGAATATCTGGCAAACAAAATTAAAATTTTAGCTAATATCTTTGGTCTGTGGAGATGCTACGTTAAAACTGTCCCCCTAAATTCCCCTCTTTTGTAATTTAAATTAAAAAATACGATCCTTAAATAGGTATTTCTAGCGGAAATGTTCAATGTCTAGCTATAACGAGAATCGACAATTTGCGCGGTAAGAGATAACCTTTCCTTAGGTAAGAATTATGTAACTATCGAACATTAAAAAACTGGATGCATCGCTAGTTTTTTTCTACATAAGTGTAATAATATTTTTTGTTTCATAAAACGGCTTATTATGATTAAGTTCCGTGTTTTCTTTTATTACTTAGCAGAAAAACACTGTTTTTACTACGCAAATACTCCTATGTGTGCCCGAAAACAACAACATTTATTTTCATTTTGTGATAATTGTCAAAATTTGCACGTAGCGAAATAAAAATAAAATGGAATGTGAAAAAATCTACAGGCAAGTTCACAAATCAAATAAGAAACATTTCAAGGCTAATTTAATATCTATTGAGGAGTGGGACTTGGAACGCAATATATCGTTAGTATAGTATGAATAGGGCGTTACTCACCTCGTCGCTGAAATACAAAAAGCCGTAACTAACTAAAAATCCAAAATTCACTGTTTGATAGATTATGATGCATTTCATCGAATCATAAGTCCCCACATCGTTTTATGCAATAAAAAGCTTTTAGTTAGTTGTGGCTTTTTTGCATTTCAGCCACAATGTGAAATGCGCCCTATCCATAATATATTTATTAACGATATGTTGAAAATTTGCGTACATTTGCTTCAAAATATCAAAGCACATTGAGCACATGGAATGAAAAAAACCAAACGGATTTGATATGGTACTGACAGCGGAGAGTAAGTAATTGTGACCTGAAATTGGCAAAAGTCGATCTCAGCTAATAAAAAGAAACTAATTAGAAGCTATTCATTACAGGTGAACCATTTCAAGAAGTCACCCGGAAACTAAGCAGATCTGAGACCTTCATCCATGATTCCAATAATTCAAATTATTATATAAAACGGGGTTCATTTTTAACAAAATAACAAATTTTTAAAATTTTAAACTAATTCGGCTGGCAGCCACGTCTCTCAAACAGAATTTTCTTCGAAATTTTCATTCCCAGAATTTTTCAAACCAGTCACAGAAGAAAGGACTAACTTACAAAAACTAAAATCGAAAAGCGCTGTTGACGTTACAGGTTCTCCAAATTCTGAAACAACCACAAGAATGAGAATGAAGAATTTTATGGAAAATAACGGTGTTTAAACAACGATCTTTTCATGATGTTAGATTATGAAGATGAAAGGCAGGAGGATACATCCGACATTTGCAGCGCCGATGCAATTCTCTGAAAGGAGTTATTGGATAGAATTTACAATTCTGTCAAGTGTCAAGTTTTTCAAGCTATTCGCCTTGAGCGAGTAGTTATTTAGTGGCGCAGGTTTGATTTACGACACTTTTAGAAACACGCTTTAACCCAATTCCATTTTTCAATTACTAAATTAAAGGAGTGCACTGGGGTATAGTCGTTGCGCTGGGTATGCAGTTACAGTTGCATGGGTATACTCAATCCCGACCCTTGCGTCCTCGTTCGCGCACTCTGGGCGACGTGAGCAACCCATGTGCGAGATGCGGTAACCAATCCGAGTGGAGCCTTGGGTCACGGCAGAAAGAGAGGGAGCTTCGGTGTGACCACTCCTACTTATTCGGTTTAAGGGCTCACTGAAGTCTGCAGCGTTCATTCACCAGTAGGTGCGGCTGCAAGCGGGTGTCTGCTTGGAGCAAGCGGCTCGCTATATAAACGTGTATTTGGTTGCGAAACCACCCCCGTCCCAGCAATGGGTTGTGCGCTGGGCTTGGGACCCGCCACGTAAAAACCACTTCCAGTGAAGAAGCAAGGCAAAGCCTCGGATGAGACCCCCCCCCTTATGATGACGACCACGGCAAACGTTTAAAGGACTACGATTTGAGGGCATGCACCTGGAATGTCCGGACCCTTAATGGGGAAGGTGCCTCTGTCCGGCTGGTTGATGTCCTCGTAAGGACAAAAGCTGACTTCACCGCCATCCAAGAAATGCGTTGGACGGGGCAAGGCGAGCAATGTCTGGGGCCTTGCGACGTCTACTACAGCTGTCATGTAAAGGAGCGCGAATTCGGAGTTGGATTTGTGGTGGGAGAGAGACGGATTGAGGCTGATCGACTTCGCCGGGGTCCGAAACATGGTAGTAGGTATGCAGTACTAGGTTCAAGCATAAAAAGATCCATCAAGCTACGTGGCTGTCTCCGGATCGAAAAACGAGAAACCAAATCGATCATGTTGTGATAGACGGAAGGCACGCTTCCAGTGTTTTAGACGTACGCACACTCCGAGGCCCAAACATCGACTCGGACCACTATCTTGTTGCAGCCCGCCTCTGTGCAGCAAAAAATGTGCGCCCAAATATGCAAGGAGAGCTTAACGTCGAAAAGCTGCAATCACAACAGACAGCCAGCGCTTTCGCTACTCGACTCTCACACCTGCTCTCACAGAGCATTCTTCAACAAACCGACATATGCGAGCAGTGGAACCACATTTTTCGCTCATTAAGTACCGCCGCCCAATAAGTAGTCGGATTTCAGCGAGCCCGAAAGAACAACTGGTACGATGAGGAGTGTCAGGAAGCTGCAGATAAAAAGGATGCCGCCTACAGGGCCACGCTGCGATCGGGCGCAACGCGCTATGTGGGACCGCTATAGGGATCTGAAGAGGGAAGTAAGACGTATTTGCTGCCATAAGAAGAGAGAGGCCGAAATACGTGAGTGCGAAGAGCTTGAAATGCTGGCCGACAGGAAGAATGCCCGAAAATTTTACCAGAGAGTTAGGCGACTTACGGAAGGTTTCAAGACCGGGGCGTACTTCTAAGAACAATAATGGCGGCCTAGTAACTGATGTCCAGAGCGTACTGAAATTATGGAGGGAACACTTTTCCGCCCTACTAAATGGTAGCAGCACGGAAAGTTGTGGAGAAGAAGAACCCGAGCCCGCAGTCGATGATGACGGAGTCGACGCTCCACCGCCTGACTATGAAGAGGTACGTATAGCAATAACGCAGCTGAAAAACAACAAAGCTGCTGGAGCTGACAGCCTGCCAGCTGAGCTATTCAAGAACGGCGGCGAGGAGCTGATAAGGTGCATGCATACGGTGACCATATTAACGAACGTAATATAAAGGGCATTTTTCCCAATGATTTTAGAATACGAACCAGGCCGCACCCGGTTGCATTCGATGGCCTTACCCTGGGTACTGCGGATCTCTGCCCGGGGCCGACGAACCCTTTCTCCGCAACTCGTGGGAATATGAGCGAATTAAAGAACAAACCAAAATCAACAACAACGGAAATTGAGACCGGCACTCATAAAAAGTCGGAAGGGCAGTTGCCCAGACACCATGGGGCCCATGCGATGCAGGGTCCCTCTACTAGCCACGACGTGGCCAGCACTAGTGGGGTACGTAAGCCTCTGGCGATGCCGGGGTCAGGCGTATCCACAAAAGCGGAAAGGAAGAGGGTGGGGGAACCGAAACGGGATTTTCCCGGCACCAGTGAAGGCAAACCTGGCTTGCAGCTTGCAGCCCCAGGGGGCGCCAGAGCTGATGCGCGGGCCCCGCCTCCCCCTACTCCTACGGCATTTA
The DNA here is from genome assembly GCF_013731165.1 of Rhagoletis pomonella. NCBI lineage: Eukaryota > Metazoa > Arthropoda > Insecta > Diptera > Tephritidae > Rhagoletis > Rhagoletis pomonella. Next base: position 730 of record NW_023463942.1, on the reverse strand, counting down.
CAAGGCCTGATGACAGGCCACCACCAAGCGCAGCCATTGCCAAGCACAGGAAGGCTGCCATGAGGATCTTGAAGAGATCCGCATTAACCCCGGACCTATGTAGCAGGGCGCTGCCCTGTCACGTGGAAGAGATCCGGTCGGAGATAGCGTGGGCAATGACGATAGTGCCCGACTATCAGCTGCCGGTGCTCGGAGAGCCACCAGCCGCGGAAAAGCGCAATAGATCGATGGAGGTTGCGCAAAATAAGTCGAAAAGAGCCAGGACGCAAGGCCCCACCTTTGCTGAGGTAGCCAAAAATCGGATCCTCCTGGGTGTGCTCGATGAGAACCAGGAAGACGAATTGGCACTGAGAGCTCATTGGAAATGGGTTAAAGCGGAATTGGCGAACATCTGCGTCAGCGTGCTTCGGGAGCACCCCGGACCACCTCCGATATGCCGGGACGCAGGTTGGTTCCAAGGTAACGTCAAGATCGTCGCGTGCGACGATGAAAGGTCGGCGGGCATGTACAAGAAGGCGATGGCCATGCTGGGAGAGGTCTACCCCGGAGCGATGCTACGGGCTGTGGACTTCAAGGACATCCCATCCAGGCCCAGAGCAAGGGCATGGATACCGGCCAAACCGACCGAACCAGAGAGAGTGCTTGAGATTATAAGGCTCTTTAATCCCGAGTTACCCTCTCATAATTGGAAGGTGGTGCGGCTAGAGCACAGCACAAAGGCGACTCGTCA